>NW_026732630.1:22500-187500 GCF_028476545.2 Physella acuta | reverse complement strand
TTTCTCTCTCACAATACAGGCATATGTTGTAAACTTATTTAAATAGTTTTATATTGATAGAAATTTTTTTAGCGCAATTTCCTTACGGACAATTGCGATTATTAACTCGTTCTGGATGGATGTGTGTCCGATGTGTGTCCGCAGCTTTAAGTCGTATCTCCTCCTCAACGAAGCAATATCGAGGACTAGTTCCAAAAGCAAATATGTTAAGCAAGTTCCGAGGATGATTGTTGGCCAAAAAAATTCCCGGAATTCCTTCCTGGATTTCCCGTAAAAGCCAAAAAAACTCGAAAAAAATGCAGTTTTTGGCCCATATCTCGGCAACCAGACCACTTAGCGACTTGAAACATTTACCAATCGATTCTTGTCATAATTTAGAACAATATTGCCGAAGAGAGTTTTCAAAAATATCCTTTCGTTCGGTCACAAAAAATTAATTAAGGAAATTGCGCTTAAATTGTCACTAGACTTTTTATTAACTTGTTTTTTAAATTTACATTTCTAATTTGAGAAAACTACTCTTATGTAATCGGCCTAAGCTGTAGACATTATAGCAGCCTCAATCCAGGGCAGTCAAATATTTTTTCGCTAAATACAATTTTTATGTTTGTTTACCTACAAATGTTGGTGCCAAATCATTTATAACCTCTTTTCACCAGTTTATTACTTTAGAGTTTTTATACTGCCATTATACTTTTAACCTTTTTCTTAAAGCGATTTTATTTGTTGAAGTTTTGAATGAAATGGTTCCACAATAAAATGACAGGAAGCCGCAGTTTGCTTATGCCATTCGCCAATTTTCTTTACGTTGTATACGGTTGGTTTGTTGTTATTTTTGCTCCAGAAAATTGTAGGTGTCAGTATGCATGATGTTGTTGAAGGAGTGAAAGGGTTAATGTGAGTGGGATTGGGTATTTTATTTCTCTAAGTATAGAGTGTTAGAGGGTTTGTGTGGTAGAGTTAAAAAAATTCAAGGGTTAATGTCCGTGCGATGGTGTGTTAAAGAATTAAAATGGTTGATTGGAATTTGAGGTGGTGTTTTTTGTTGCCAAGCTAAGGGTATTTAGCTAAAGAATTTAAGTTCAAGTGAGTGACGTAGTTAAAGCATAAAAGGGTTAACGTGAGTTATATGGTTTAGTTAAAGGGTTAACGTGAGTGTCGTGGTTTTAATAATTAAAGGGTTAACAAGAGTGTCGTAATTTAGTTTAAGAACTAAAGGGTTAACTTGAGTGACTTGGTTAAACTATAAAAAGGTTAACGTGAGTGCCGTGGTTTAGTTAAAGAATTAAAGGGTTAACGTGAGTGCATTGATTTAGTTAAAGAATTAAAGGGTTAACGTGAGTGCATTGATTTAGTTAAAGAATTAAAGGGTTAACGTGAGTGCATTGATTTAGTTAAAGAATTAAAGGGTTAACGTGAGTGCATTGATTTAGTTAAAGAATTAAAGAATTAACGTGAGTGAAGTGATCAAAGAATTAAAGGGTTAACGTGAGTGCCGTGGATTAAGTTAAAGAATTAAAGGGTTAACGTGAGTGCATTGATTTAGTTAAAGAATTAAAGGGTTAACGTGAGTGAAGTGATCAAAGAATTAAAGGGTTAACGTGAGTGACTTAGTTAAAGAATTAAAGGGTTAACGTGAGTGCCGTGGTTTAGTTAAAGAATTAAAGGGTTAACGTGAGTGCATTGATTTAGTTAAAGAATTAAAGGGTTAACGCGAGTTCCGTGGTTTAGTTAAAGAATTAAAGGGTTAACGTGAGTGCCGTGGTTTAGTTAAAGAATTAAAGGGTTAAAGTGAGTGCGATGTTTTTGTTCCTAAAATAGCCGCGTGTAGATGACAGGACCCCATGGAAGGAGATTTGAAGTACTCTTGTGCCAGCACTACACTGATCTCACCCTCTTCTAGCGGGAAGCGTCTTTATTATCTTTCTGTAGGAGTAGAGGGGAGGTGAGAGGATGGGCGTATCGGAAATTGCATTTCAATATAATTTTTTTTTTTACTGAATGTATGTTGAAGACAAGCATAATATTAAAAAAAAAAAACTTCGTAAGATTAAGAATGCGCTGAAATAGATTGAAGATGGTTACATTGATGTAGAGCATATTCAATGAAATTTTGTTACATTTGATTGCTTGGTAATGGCCGTCTTTATGTTAGGAGGGACAGATGAAACATTTGCTGGGTACATTGAAGCGACTTGAAAACTAAGCGGGGAAAGGCGTGGTCGGGCAGTAGAGCTCTTGGTTGATAACTACCAAAGTCTCGAGTTCGGATGCCCCGGGTAAATGAGGCTTGTTAGCTAGAGACAGCAACGCATTTAGGAGAAAAAAACTAAAAACGAAATAATGCATGCCTTACAGATTGTTCTGGGGTGGACAAAGGCCTTAAATGCAAACCTAAAAAGAAAAGCAGGCCAAAGTCGGAACCTAGATGGCGCAAAACAAGTTGAGACCGCAATCTTTAATTTTGTTGGAGGAAATCTCTTCCACCGTTACAATTAATAAGAAAGAAGGAGATAATGTACTTGTGTGTGTATGGCGCATCATACTTAATTATGTTTTTACAATTAAGAACTTACAAGAATTAAACTAGCCCTTGTGTTGTTGTCCAATAGAGCTCGATGACAATTCTAACATTGATCACCACCTTCCTACTCCTATACAATTTGTAGACTATTGAAAATCCCACAGATTCAAAAAATATTTTTTTTACATTAATGGCCTGATTGGCATGTTATATCTTTGTAAAATAAATAGCCTATTTAAAAAGAAAAATAGACCCACAATCCCAACACAATTTGTACAGTAACTGCCTCGAAATACAAATGAGCAGGTTAATTTTTTTTTTGTAAAATGAAATATCTTTCTTGTTTTGAGCATCCTTTTCAATGACATTAAAATATTATTTAATCAAATATGAAAAAAATATTACAGAAAAAAATATTACAGATTTTTTTTTACAGATTTTTTCAAAAATAATTTTTTTCGAGACAAGTTTTTTGTATTTTTGATGAGTGTTCGTGTGAAAATTTAAACTCGCTGATTGATGATTGTAATGTGAATTTTGTTAGCTTCAACCAGTGGGACTGGCGCAGTGGGATTTTGTGTCATGGAAACATCATTTAGCGCTAGGCCTTATATAACATGGCGCATGGGATTATAAACGTGATTATTGTTTGAAGATACTTAAATGATTAAAAACTGCATTTGTTTCATTTTAATGAGATAACAAGCTCAATTGTGAAACTAAAGGGGTAGAAAATGCTATTTTTTGAAGAGAAAAAAAATTGTTTTTAAGCGTCTGGCATGCCTGTTATACGATTTTACTTTAGTCTGTCTGTCCTTCTCTCGAAAAAGAAAATTGAAATCATCACAAAACTTTGTAAATAAACGTAAGCGATACTTTTTTTTCGGCGGACATGTATACCATGGAAAGAATTTGAAAAACTAGGTCAAGCGACACCCTACTAACAGTGCATTGCTCAGCGCTTCTTACTTCAGCAGACTTTCTGGGACCTGTCGATAGACTATGTGGGACTTGTTGCCACTATTTGCGACTTGTTGCCAGACTATCTTCGTCTTGTTGCCAGACTATTTAGACTTGTTGCTAGACTATCTGGGACTTGTTGCCAGACTATCTGGGACTTGTTGCCAGACTATCTTGGATTGGTTGCACTATCTGTGACTTGTTGCCAGACTATCAGGGACTTGTTGCTAGACTATCTGGGACTTGTTGCCACTATCTGGGACTTGTTGCCAGACTATTTAGACTTGTTGCTAGACTATCAGGGACTTGTTGCCATTATCTGGGATTTGTTGCACTATCTGTGACTTGTTGCCAGACTATCAGGGACTTGTTGCTAGACTATCTGGGACTTGTTGCCAGACTATGTGGGACTTGTTGCCAGACTATCTTCTTCTTGTTGCAAGACGATCTGGGACTTGTTGCCAGACTATGTGGGACTTGTTGCCACTATCTGGGACTTGTTGCCAGACTATCTTCGTCTTGTTGCCACTATCTGGGACTTGTTGCCACTATCTGGGACTTGTTGCCAGACTATCTTGGACTTGTTGCCAGACTATCTTGGACTTGTTGCCACTATCTGGGACTTGTTGCCACTATCTGGGACTTGTTGCCAGACTATCTGGGACTTGTTGCCAGACTATCTTGGACTTGTTGCCACTATCTGGGACTTGTTGTCACTATCTGGGACTTGTTGCCAGACTATCTTGGACTTGTTGCCACTATCTGGGACTTGTTGCCACTATCTGGGACTTGTTGCCAGACTATCTGGGACTTGTTGCCAGACTATCTTGGACTTGTTGCCACTATCTGGGACTTGTTGCCACTATCTGGGACTTGTTGCCAGACTATCTGGGACTTGTTGCCAGACTATCTTGGACTTGTTGCCACTATCTGGGACTTGTTGTCACTATCTGGGACTTGTTGCCAGACTATCTGGGACTTGTTGCCAGACTATCTTGGACTTGTTGCCACTATCTGGGACTTGTTGTCACTATCTGGGACTTGTTGCCAGACTATCTGTGACTTGTTGCCAGACTATCTGGGATTTGTTGCCAGACTATCTGGGACTTGTTGCCAGACTATCTAGCGCGAGGTCAGAAAAGTCACTAGAGAAGTGTGATACGATCCAGAGGGAAATGTTGCATTGATTGACCCGGACTTTCCTGCCCTCAGTGATTAGTGCTTGCTCAGATATACAGTCAACACGCTGCAGCTACACCTCTTCACTGGACTCTGTTTAAAGCATTTGCCTTTAGGTGAGCCCATGTAAGCCCAGCAACCCTTGCTTCTCCTTCCATTGCCCTTCTCCAGAATTGCATAGGTCGGTCTACTTCCCCCTCCCCCCTCCCCCCACTGGGGTTTCAGTTTAATGCTTACCTTGTCATGTGGCTCTTTCATCTTCTCAGGGCGAGCCCGATCCATATATATATATATATATATATATATATATATATATATATATATATATATATATATATATATATATATATATATATATATATATATAGACGGATGGATGGACAGACGTACGGACAGATAGATTTACATATATATTATATATAAATATAAATATGCATATAAATATGTATATACACATATACATACGTTTATATACACCCATAAAAATGGATGTGTACAGTATTACACGAAGCTGTTGAGAGAAACATTACATGTGACACTGATTGTAATCATAAACTAAAACAGAGAGATGACCGTAATCACCGCCAGAGGCGCTCTCTACTGGGTCGTAGATATAAATAGACGGGCGGAAATTGGTGTTTGTTGTACTTTAGTCAGACCTGAAAACAGCCTTGAATCTGGACCCTCGGAATAGCTCGTAGATTTTCCTTTCGGAAGGTAGAGAACAAAACAAAAGTAAGATAATCGTATTTCAGCTGTTGGCTATTGTCTAATGAAAGCCTTGAATCTGGACCCTCGGAATACATTTTATTTTCAGAAGGTAGAGAGCAAAACGAAATGTAAGATATTTCAGCATTTGGCCATTGTCTTGTCCGAGTTATTATTTGCCAATGCTTCTTTTATCTAGTTATTTATATCGCAATTCATTTAGTTCAAAATATAAACAAAATGCTAGTACGAAAGAACATGCAGTAGAACGTACCTAGCTCTTATAGGTACATAACTCACGCTTAGGAAAGTAAAGCAGGCTGGGCATCGGGCTGACCACACTATCCCTTCATATGCTGAGGTCACATAAACAGGCGAACTCTACTTCACTTGCCCCATAGACCGTCAGGTTTGAAAGGGAACTTTACCTACGAAAGAACATTTTTATTTTTAAGTGTGCAGTTCTCTTGCCTGAAACTTTTTATATCTTTATGTCTCGCTGGAAATTCCAGAGAAATGTCTAATCTAGGCTCGTATACATATCTAAATAAATACAGCTGTAAATAATTAAACACTTGTATCAGAAAACACGTCTTGTCTCGTGAGACTCAGTTGACAATAACAATTTGCAATGTATCGGTTATCAAATCATTCCGTCGTCCGATTTTTCTGGGTTTTTTTTTCCTTCTTTTCTACATGTAAAGAGTTTCCCTTTCAAACCTGACGGTCTATGGGGCAAGTGAAGTAGAGTTTACTTGTTTTTGTGACCTCGGCATATGAAGAGATAGTGTGGTCAGCACTATGCCCAGCCGACTTTACTTTCCCTAACGTTAGTTAGGTACCCTACAGAGTTGGGTGGACTCTGTGACGGTCTACTTACTTGAACCCACTCCGTCTACATGTAGTTTCAAAAATTCCTACCACGGAAAGGTTTTTTTTTTTTTTTAAAGTTTAGACCAATTTGGGTTATGGTTATACTAATAACTGTAATCATTTATATTTTTTAAAATGTATAGTTAATGTTATTATAGGGCAAGCATCCATGTTTTTGTGTTTTTTCTCTCAGTTAAAGCGCGGTGGTTAAAAAAAAAGGCTGTAAACCGCTGATGTCTAATGTGGAGAATTAATCCGTTTAAAACATTTTTAAAACAAGAACTCTTAAGCTATTATTAATTTACACCCCGCTCCCTCCCCCGTCTTTGAGCCTGTAACAACAACACGAGAAATAATTAATCGCTTTAACGCCCACGTTCTGACACACTCGTGTGTATTGATTTCTTTTTTTTTTCTTCTCTCCACAACATATTCTTGCATTGTTCGCACGATCATGTAGGGCTTTGTGTGGGGGGAAAAATTGTAAGACTGTTGGGATAATTCTTTTTACCCTCCCCCTATCACACACTTTCTATGAAAATGGTAAGAAATTATTTCATACCCCCCTCCACATACAATTGGAATAATTCTTTCTACCCTCCCCTATCACACACACACCAACTTTCTGTGGAAAAAAAAATTGTAAGAAAGTTAGGATCATTCTTTTTACCCTTCCCCTATCACACTAAAAAGAATAATTCCAATCGTCTTACAATTTAATACAAACACCTTCTATGAAAAATATTAAGACGATTGGAATTATTCTTTAATTCCGCCCCACCCCCCACCCCCTGCACACACACAAGACAATTTGATTTATTCTTTCTACCTTCCTCCTATCACACACACACTTTCTATGCAAAAATTGTCAGACAATAGGGCTGGTAAGTAGGTCGCTAACCAGCTCTACGGCTCAATAAAACCTGCATGAGCCATAGAACTAGTTGGTGACTTACTTACCAACCCTATTGGAATTATTCTTTTTAATCTTCCCAAACAACTAAACACACACACACAACAAAACTTTCTATGAAAAACTGTAAGATAATTGTAATAAATTTTTTAACCCATCAACCACCATCACACAATTTCTATGGACAAAAAAAAATGACACTTGTAGTTTATTGTCCCCCACCCCCTCCCCCGCGCACCCAGATCCGTACATACATATTCCTTTAAAATAAAAAATACAACAAATTATACGATTATTGGAATACTTTTGTTTTCATTCCACTCTCCTTCCACCACCACAAACACTATCAATTAAAAATAAATGACAGTTGGAGTAATTATTTCTACACACACTCCTTCACATACAAACTCCTCCTCCCTCCCCCTCGCCCGGACCCAACAAGCAAACAAGCACCACATACGAGGCGATATTATTTCCTTTCTTTAAAAAAATAACCAACAAACGTATCTAATGTGGGGCGCTAATTGAATCAAGTGCTGCTGGTGTAACACTAGGGCTGTTGGCGCGTTTGGCGTTCCACGTGACTCGATGTTTTTGTTTGGTTTGTGGATAGGCCATGCTTGAGGTCACGTGGTTTTGTTTGGATGGTGGATAGGCCACGCGTTAGGTCACGTGGTTTTGTTTGTTTGGTTGATAGGCCACGCCATAGGTCACGTGGTTTTGTTTGGTTGGTGGATAGGCCATGCTTCTGGTCACGTGGTTTTGTTTGTTTGGCTGATAGACCACGCGTTAGGTCACGTGGTTTTGTTTGGTTGGTTGATAGGCCACGCGTTAGGTCACGTGGTTTTGGTTGGTTGGTTGATAGGCCACGCGTTAGGTCATGTGGTTTTGTGTGTTAGGTGGATAGTCCTTGCGTTAGGTCACGTGGTTTTGTTTGTTTGGTTGATAGGCCATGCTTGAGGTCACGTGGTTTTGTTTGGTTGGTGGATAGGTCACGCGTTAGGTCACGTGGTTTTGTTTGGTTGGTTGATAGGCCACGCCTTTGGTCACGTGGTTTTGTTTGTTTGGTTGATAGGCCACGCGTTCGATCACGTGGTTTTGTTTGGTTGGTTGATAGGCCATTCCTCAGGTCACGTTTTTTTTGCACACAGCTATCAGCTATCCTGTTTTTCATTTGGTATACCAGAGGATTGTGTAACGCTAAGCTAGATCTATGTCTAGTTATGCAGTATTGTTTAGCATCCCCGAGCGACACCTCGTCATTTCTAAGCCAAAAATTACAGCATTAGGCCACAACCCCCTACCATTTCTACGACTACCACCACTGTCTGAGACCAACAGCATCACTGAGACCAACAGCATCTTTTAGACCAACTCCACACCACCACTGACACCAACACCATCGTTGAGACCAACACTGACCACAACACTACCACTGACACCAACACCACCACTGACACCAACACCACCACTGACACCAACACCACCACTGACACCAACACCACCACTGACACCAACACCACCACTGACACCAACACCACCACTGACACCAACACCACCACTGACACCACCATTGAGACCAAGACCACCCTGAGACCAACACCACCACTGAGAATAACACCAACACTGATACCACCACTGACACCAACACCATCACTGACACCAACACCACCACTGAGACCAACACAACCACTGACACCAACACCATCACTGACACCAACACCACCACTGACACCACCACTGACACCATCACTGACACCAACACCATCACTGACACCAACACCACCACTGAGACCAACACAACCACTGACACCAACACCATCACTGACACCAACACCACCACTGACACCAACACTGACACCAACACCATCACTGACACCAACGCTACCACTAAGACCAACACCCTCTCTAAGACCACCAAAACCAAATTACTAAATCACCTAATACAGTCAGACATCTGCTCCCGTTGTGTCTGATCGATTCCACGTAAAAAAGAAAAAGACTTCTTTTTCTCTCGCCACTTTTTACAGCCAGGATGAATTATCGAGCTAGTAAAGTCTCACTTTTTAACTCTGCTGGGTTGGTTTATTAACGACACGTACCAGATATATTATGAATTATCGAGCTAGTAATGTCTCACTTTTTAACTCTGCTGGGTTGGTTTATTAACGACACGTACCAGATATATTGAATAGCGATACACATTTGATGTCTTTATATTATATCGTTGATGTAGGTTTGTTAGTTCATTTACGACACGTATCAGATATATTGAATATCGATACACATTTGATGTCTTTATATTATATCGTTGATGTAGGTTTGTTAGTTCATTTACGACACGTACCAGATATATTGAATATCGATACACATTTGATGTCATTATATTATATCGTTGATGTAGGTTTGTTAGTTCATTTACGACACGTACCAGATATATTGAAGAGCGATACACATTTGATGTTTTATATTATATCGTTGATGTAGGTTTGTTAGTTCATTTACGACACGTGCCAGATATATTGAATGGCGATACACATTTGGTGTCTTTATATTATATCGTTGATGTAGGTTTGTTAGTTCAATTACGACACGTACCAGATATATTGAATGGCGATACACATTTGGTGTCTTTATATTATATGGTTACCGTAGGTTTGTTAGTTCATT
This sequence comes from Physella acuta, assembly GCF_028476545.2. Classification (NCBI taxonomy): domain Eukaryota; kingdom Metazoa; phylum Mollusca; class Gastropoda; family Physidae; genus Physella; species Physella acuta. Next base: position 177,673 of record NW_026732630.1, on the reverse strand, counting down.
CGTACCTACTGAAAGTATTTTTTTAAGTACCGACTTTCTTCAATGTCCATAATGTTAATCAATTTTCCCCACTTTATTAAAAAAGAAATAAACACTTCCTTTGATATATTGCTCATTGAATTCCCGTAGTGATCTTTTCTTTAGATCCTCACACAGATCTTTTCTTTAGATCCTCACAAAGATCTTTAGATCCTCTTACCGTTATTAAAAATCCCCACTCTGACCGCCATACTCATCACCTTATTATATTACTATCCACTAGATGTCCTTGAACTTCGTATGTCATCACACCCTTTCTCCATTTCCTCTCCCAGGTTCAGTGCTATTGAATAGCTTCTCAAGATTTCATTATCAATGTATCAGACACCGACCCATGAGACGAATTCTTCTTATCTAGGCAAATTAACTCACAGCTTATTTCATAGTTTCCTCTATACCCCCATACATTATAACCTCTGACCCCGTTTTCCTAGCACTCACCTGACCCCGTCATTAGCTTTCATCTTGACTGGTTTCAGTACTAGGTTAAAAAAAAAAATCTGTTGCACGACACAAGCTCCACCCCCCTCCCACTCTTCGACCCTTCCACCAAATCCCAGACTGACCCATCTCCTAGACACCGATGACGTGGACGATTCGTCTGTTTGTTTCGTGGTCAACGCTCTTCGAAATTCAAATCTCTATTAGGTTTTTAAATTACTTATTTATCTTGCACCTTACACCATCTCTGTTTAAAATACTGCTGAATAAGATCCGTTTGTGTTTTTAATTGGTTTTTTGTTGGTTTTCGTTGCATTAACATTTTTATCAATTTGTGATATTGATTCGTTCAGTATTCGTTCAGAATTGCGCGTATCAGCGAAAGATCTTTATAGTATTGTCTAGTACTGTGTTATCTCTTCTAGTGAAAGATCTTTATAATATTGTCTAGTACTGTGTTATTTCTTCCAGTAAAAGATCTTTATAGTATTGTCTAGAACTGTGTTATCTCTTCTAGTGAAAGATCTTTATAGTATTGTCTAGTACTGTGTTTTTTCTTCCAGTGAAAGATCTTTATAGTATTGTCTAGCACTGTGTTATCTCTTCTAGTGAAAGATCTTTATAGTATTGTCTAGTACTGTGTTTTTTCTCCAGTGAAAGATCTTTATAGTATTGTCTAGTACTGTTTTATCTCTTCCAGTGAAAGATCTTTATAGTATTGTCTAGTACTGTGTTATCTCTTCCAGTGAAAGATCTTTATAGTATTGTCTAGTACTGTGTTATCTCTTCCAGTGAAAGATCTTTATAGTATTGTCTCGTACATTGTTATTTCTTCCAGTGAAAGATCTTTATTTACACCCGACTTGTGTAAGGCCTTAATCTTATTTATGTGAAAATCTTTGTTTATACCCGTCTAGTGTAGGACCTTAATCTTATTTATGTGAAAATCTTTGTTTATACCCGTCTAGTGTAGGACCTTAATCTTATTTATGTGAAAATCTTTGTTTATACCCGTCTAGTGTAGGACCTTAATCTTATTTATGTGAAAATCTTTGTTTATACCCGTCTAGTGTAGGACCTTAATCTTATTTATGTGAAAATCTTTGTTTATACCCGTCTAGTGTAGGACCTTAATCTTATTTATGTGAAAATCTTTGTTTATACCCGTCTAGTGTAGGACCTTAATCTTATTTATGTGAAAATCTTTGTTTATACCCGTCTAGTGTAGGACCTTAATCTTATTTATGTGAAAATCTTTGTTTATATCCGTCTAGTGTAGGACCTTAATCTTATTTATGTGAAAATCTTTGTTTATACCCGTCTAGTGTAGGACCTTAATCTTATTTATGTGAAAATCTTTGTTTATACCCGTCTAGTGTAGGACCTTAATCTTATTTATGTGAAAATCTTTGTTTATACCCGTCTAGTGTAGGACCTTAATCTTATTTATTTGCAGCTATTTAACAGATGTGTTTGCAAACTGCGATATGATAAGTAATTGGTGACAACGGACCGGACTGGTACGATTGCTAAAAGCAAACCTCTCCTGCCAGGAGAGTTTAATGAAGAAAGTTTTGATCATTGACGGGGTGAAGGCTTGTCACAACACTTGTCTGTCCCCCACTAGTATCAATCATTCATTCCATGCAACATGGCATGCGATGTATCTCTACATGTTCCTATTCACTTTATGCCGCCAAGCTACAAGATTTCCCCTACTTCACGGCCGTTTTCTGACATAGTTTGTGTAATAATACTAATTTTGTCACACCACCTACCTCCCCACCCCCCAGTCATGGCCGACAAAGGCCGAAATGTCAATTATTTTGTTTTGTTGAAGGTCGTGTTTGACTTCAGTACTTTTTGATGAATGATTGTCATACTTAACCGTCATTGGGGATAATGACTCACGTTTTTAAAAAAAAATCTTTTATCCCGAAGATGTCCTAAATAAGTTCCTAGTGTATATAATGATGGTCTTTTTGGGTACGTTTTTTCATCAGTGTTAGTAAAGTATTGTGGTCAGCACTATGCCCCGCCGCCAATACGCTGCCAAACATGAGTCAGGTACCCATCAAAGCTGGGTGGACTCATAGAGGTCGTATAGACTCGTCCAACGTATTCATCGTTAACTTGCATAATCTTCTAACTTCAAGTCACTGAAAAGGAAGGCGTGGCCTAGCGGTAGAGCGTTAGACTGCTAACCCGGAAGTCTTGAGTTCGAATCCGGTTTACAGGCAGTAGTGTGTCCCTGAGTCCACTTACGTCAGGGAAAGTAAAGGCGGCTGGGCATGGTGCTGACCACACCATCCCTTTATATGCCTAGGGCACCGAAGCAGATGAACTACTTTTTCTGCCCCGTGTGTCTTGGGCACGAACGGGAGATAGATGATATCCCACTGAAACCTCCAAAGTAGATGATATACCATTGAAACCTCCAAAATAGATGATATACCACTGAAACCTCCAAAATAGATGATATACCATTGAAACCTCCAAAATATATGATATACCATTGAAACCTCCAAAGTAGATGATATACCACTGAAACCTCCAAAATAGATGATATACCACTGAAACCTCCAAAATAGATGATATACCATTGAAACCTCCAAAGTATATGATATACCACTAAAACCTCCAAAATAGATGATATACCACTGAATCCTCCAAAATAGACGATATACCACTGAAACCTCCAAAATAGATGATATACCACTGAAACCTCCAAAATAAATGATATAAAACTGAAACCTCCAAAATAGATGATATACTACTGAAACCTCCAAAATAGATGATATACCACTGAAACCTCCAAAATAGATGAATAGATGATATACCACTGAAACCTCCAAAATATATGATATACCACTGAAACCTCTAAAATAGATGATATACCACTGAAACCTCCAAAATAGATGATATAAAACTGAAACCTCCAAAATAGATGATATACCACTGAAACCTCCAAAATAGATGATATAAAACTGAAACCTCCAAAATAGATGATATACCACTGAAACCTCCAAAATAGATGATATCCCACTGAAACCTCCAAAATAGATGATATACCACTGAAACCTCCAAAATAGATGATATACCACTGAAACCTCCAATTTGTGCTAAATCTATCTAGTTTTATAGCCGCGACCTAAAGTGGTTGCTTAAAATGCGAGTCAACAAAATGTTGTCTAATTTTGTCAAATTTCTCTTGTCGGCCGGCCAAGACAAAGCGGAAATGTCATCATTTCAAAGTGCTGGCAGCAATAGACTATTGATTGGTGGCTAAACTCCAAAAATATGGCTGCGGATTTGCAATCATAAAATCTCCACATGCGTGGGCTGAGCTTAGAATTTGTAAGGGAATAAAATAAACACAAGACAGGATACAATTTATATTCTTGTAATTTAAACTCGCCTTTTTATCCTAGTGTAGAGGAAAAGGATTGTGTATACGAGACATTAAAATGTATTGTGTTGTAAATTTTTCCAGAGTTCAAGGTCGAAACGTCATTTGTTTTGTTAGTTTTGTTGAAGGCGGTGCTTAGTATTTTTACATTTTGATGAATGATTATCATGCCGGGTAATTACTCGAAATTATAACTTGTATTTTTTTTAAACTAGGCAAGTGTCTTGTATCTGTTCTGTGTGAGCACGATGCTAGTCTGATGTCACCATTGATAGAAATAAACACCATTGGTGTCTCGTCGGTAGTGTTGTTTTAATGACACCAGTCTGTGACGAGCACCATTATAATCCACGGTTTTCAAAAGTCACGCGATCGATCCGCGCGCCATCTCCGTCGGCATGTGACGTCACAGCGCGTCACACACGACGCAGATTTTGCACTCTGGTGGTCTTGTCTGACGTTTTTTTTTTAAAAAAGTTAATGACGTCTTTATGTAAAGTTGAACTAACGTCAGTGCTTGAGATTTGTACAGAACCGATGCCGGCGGTGTGAACGGATAAGTCATTGATGACAAAGAACCGGACTGGTACGATTGCTAAAAACTGACGATCCATATTTGTTAAGAATAACTTCTCATTATAGAATTAATTGTCTTAATTTTTTTTCTCGCGTATATTGTATATTGTGCAGAGGCGTATCCAGGTTTTCGTTGTAGGGGGAGCGAAAAGAGCAAAAAAAAGGCGCCGAACTTTTAACACGGTCTATATACGTGTATTATATATATATATATATATATATATATATATATATATATATATATATATATATATATATATATATATATATATATGTATATATATATATATATATAATTACTAGCTGTATGTCATTACTTCGCTATGATGTAAAATAAATTGAAAGTAGCAGTCTGAAGAAATAAGAAAAAACACACATGTAGGCCGACAAAACAAAAATTGCATCAATCTAAACAAAAAAAATATATAGGCTACACACGCTACAACAAAAAACAATGAACGTAACACAATCTGTTTTGTAATTCTTGTAAAAAAAATTCTTACATAATAATTTCTGAAATATTTTTAAGACAAGTGAAATAGGGGAAATAATCACTCTCTTAATATAAATATGTATATATCTACACATTTAATTATAAATGTCAAAACAAATAAATAATTACTTTAGAATATAATGAAATTGTTTAACACTATTCGTGTTTACAAAATGTTTTTGTCTATAATTAGAATTTAATATATCGTCATCATAAATGCTAAAGTATTACAGCGTAATGAAAATTTTAAAATCAGAGTTGGTATAAAAAACACCCTTTTCGAAACAATAAATATCATTCGGAATAACAGCCTATGTTTAGCTAAATATCGGTCTTTTAGTTCAGAACATATATTTTTAATTAACTACTGCTTCTTTGTATTCTTTAAAGATCATTTTTAACATAGTGATAGGTATGGGTTAGATCACTGTATTGATCACACACCTTTTTACTGGTAATTGCAAAAACAATATTCACAAAGTTTTGCGTTTAAAAAGCTAATTTTCTGGCGGCATGGTACTTTGGTACATCATTACGCGTTTTTCTACAGATCAGTTCGGGGTGGGTTGGGGCGGGGGTTGGGTTCAACTTCATTCACCACTGTCCGGTCACTTTAGGTCAATTATCCAAGCCAGTGTATACCTAGGTGTGACATTAATGTCGCTCTACTCAATTTTGGTGGTGAGGTGTGTGTGTGTGGGGGGGGGGGGGAAGGGGGGGGGGAGATAACCAACTCAGAGTGAACATAGCGTCAGTTTTTAGATGACTGTTCTAAACATACATATATATTACACAAATATATATAACACAAATATATATTACAGAAATAGATTTAAATAAGTAGCAGTGGTATTATGACAATATTTTTTTTTACAGAGGGGTCCATGGGGGAGGGGGGCTGTAACTGTTTCATATAATTTGTGATCGTAATCACTAACGCCCAGACTGTAAGAATACTACTACTTCATCCCCACCACTACGCAGTTTGCTCATAAGTAAATTTAAATAGAGGTGCCACGTCAGTTGTATTTGTTTCTGTATTGTAATTTTTTTTAAATTAATCACACGATTCAAACTGTATATATAAAGTAATTATGTGTGAAGTTTTATGTATAACATTTTCTAATTCAATTATTCGTAAGCAAATACATTATACAGTTGCCTTGAACTAAACACCCCTCTTGCCAAGTGGCACTACCCGTAGAGGTTTTTTTTAAACATTGCAATGCATCGTAATGGTTATTTTTAGAATGGCGAACTGATGCAGCTGTTAATACGTGTTGTAAACGTAGACACTACTAGTACTAGACTAGTACAATAATGCTTAACTGCTGCATGAAAAGAAATCTTGTGATTTACATAGATGTGCCGACCAAAACTATGTTTTTAATAAATATCATTTTTTTTTAAAATTGAGTTTAAAAAGTTTCCAAACAGGCGCCACTTTGCTGAAAATGACCAGAGGGGGAGCGGCCGCTCCCCCTGCTCCCCCCCTGCGTACGCTACTGATATTGTGCATCTTCACATTGGTATTGCTGTATTATAGTTTTGTTTTAGGAACGCATGCACTCTAATTTCAGGTTAATATACCACACAGATCTGATCATCATTTTTCTATCTCCCCCCCCCCCCCCATTAAGTGTTCTAGTACTTGATTTTTCATTGCACTTCTATGTAGAAAATTCGTAGAGAATTTTTTATTTTTGTTTTTAATTTTTCTCGCTTATAAAAAAATGTAATCTACTAAAAAAGGATGGTAAAACTAAATTTTAAAACTAAATTAATTATCCATTCAGACCGCAGTGGATGAACTTCATTTATCTACTAATGGCTCTGCTATTCTAAGTAGTCCTCAAATGTATATAATTTTCATCCTGAACTTGTAAAACAGATCTTTCCGTTAATTTATTGATGGTGCGTGGAATCTCCTTTAATTTAATTTAGCAGTGATAATTTTTTGCCCTCAGATATGTCATTTACAGTGTCATTTGCCATACTTCCTAGTCCACTTGTGTAGTAGTTTTCGTCATCGGCTTATGAGGACGGATATAGATTTGAGAATTAGAATAATTAATTAATTGACGATTTAATATTTGTGTGAAAAGTTGGGAGGGGTCTGGGGAAACGGCAGAATTAGAAACTGAAATTTTTAAAAAAAGGTTTTTTGCATGGATGATAAAGTGAGACACTGCCCACATTCTTCCCTTTTCAAACAGCTCGATCTGTATCAACAGAAGTCCACCTCTAGAGAGGGTGTTAGTGCGGACAGAACGCAATGGGGTGGGGAGGCGCGTCATTTAGAAGGATGGTGGTAACGACTCAACATAACGGCTCTCTCAACCAAATGCTGCGCGGATTCGCGGTCGCGTAGTAGTTTTGTAAAATTGAAATATCCTTGTATTAGACTTATGAAACACCGCGCACACAAAATAAACGTCGCACACTAGTCTTTTCGTTGCTCTTAACATTTTTACTTTGCAATGGTTCACTATTTATCGTGATTCCCTGATCGGCTAAATCATCGCTTTAAAAAAATCAATAGTTGATTATATTTTTTTTTTTTAGCTTCATTTGAAGTTTTATGATATTTTTTTAATGAGATGGGAATATCCTTATCAGATAAATTGAAATTATATGAGCGTATTTAAAAACAACTCATCACGAAGTAAATTGAAATTTAAATTATACCTTCTTTGATTACCACCCACAGTTATATTTAAACCAACGCAATTTTATACGCGTCAACATCGCACGTGTACACATACACTATACATCTTTTATATTTTTATATAACCACCTCCTCCCACACACAGAGGTTTGTATAAATATATATGTATATAATGGTGCCCTGTCAAAACGGCCCGGGACAAATCGACCCCGTCAAAACGGCCCCGTTAATTTGACCCCGTCAAATCGACCCCCGACAAAACGACCCAGTCAAAATAGCCCCGTCAAAAGGGCCCCGACTTATTGGCTCCCGTCAAATGGGCTCCCGTCATATTGACTTGCGACATATAGGCTCCCGACAAATGGGCTCCCGATATTTAGGCTCCCGACAAATGGACTCCCGACATATTAACCCCTGACAAATAGGCTCAGGACATATTGGCTCCCGACAAAGCGGCTCCCGACATATTGGCTCCCGACATAAGGGCTCAAGACAAATGGGCTCCCGGCAAATGGGCTCACGACATATTGGCTCCCGGCAATTGGGCTTCCGACATATTGGCTTTTGACAAAATGACTCCCGACATATTTGCTCCAGAAAAATGAATGACATGACCACTATTGGCATAAAAGTAACCATTGTGTCCTACCTCCAATACCACTATAACCTCTTTTTAATGCCCGAATGAAATTGGTTTTCATGAACCAACATTAATTCACAAACAAATCGAGCCCTTAACAGCTAAATTCCACCAATTCTAAAGTTTTGATAATGTTTAATTTACAACAGAAAAGCTGTTGCTTAAAAGCGAGCACAGAAGTGTAAATGTATGATATGCATGATGTTAACATGATAACAGCATTTTGTTTTGATAACCTACAAGCATACTGCAGTTAGGAAGGTACAGCATGGACCCTTCTCCCCACACACTGAGTTGGAACAGCCTATAACCGACTCAATTATGGATGTCATAGATAGATGACCCTTAAATTAAAACATACTATATCTTATAATATAAAAATAAGGCCTGCCGAACAAGAGATGCATACGTTGTATTACATAAGAGTGTTGGATAAGCTAACTCTAAAGAATATTGATGAAGGGGTCCCACTGGCAGGTGTCATATTCAATGAGACCGCTTTGCCGGGAGACTTAGTCTCTACAGAAACGGTATTGTCAGTGCAGTGGCGTAGCTAGGATTTTTGGGCCCCTATGCAAAAATTATCAGTGGGCCCCTTCGTCAGCCGTTAGGCCAGTGACGTCGCTAGGTCGGGTGTCACCCGGTGCGGCACTTCCTATTGTCACCCCCTCCCAGGAAACAAAGCATATATATATATATATATATATATATATATATATATATATATATATATATATATATATATATATTATTTATTTATTTATTTATTTATTTATTTATATATGTGTGTGTGTGTGTCGGCCTACATGGGCCAAAAATTTATATATATGCCACATACTGGTACACGTACGTGTATAAGCTTTAATCACTGCAGATTAATAGTTACGATGTTTATCTACAGTCTGTTTATAATACAGTTGGATGTAGCATTGTTTTCTTTATAGTTTACGTTTACGTCGTGGTGTCACACCCCCCCCCCCCTCCCCCCCTCTTGATAAAATTTTCGATTTGTACTTAGAAGACTATTTAACTTTAACTAATGGATCTGGAAAAATGGCATTTCATTCTATAAATTTTGCAATTTTTTGCCTTTGGTGTCACCCCCCTAAATGGTGTCACCCGATGCGGTCCGCACTCGCCACCCCGCCTTCGCTACGCCTCTGCGTTAGGCTACAGAGGAGTTAAACGAACAGATCAACTTCTACTTACGATGGATATTTTTTAATATATAAATATTCTGAAGGCAACATTTTGTATTTTATATGTCCTGATTATGTATTTATACTATATTATTATTTTTGCCTACTACTGCTAAAAAGTTTATTTATAGGCTGATTCTCTCAATGTCTTGCACGACAAAGTGATATCGCCTGTAGTGTTATTATAACGATTGGGCTCTGTTTGACCCCCACACACACACTGAATCCCACTGCCGAAACGGTGGGGGGGGGGGGGGCTTTTTGGAACTTTTAACCTTTTTCTTTTTTAAAATTATTTATATGTAACAAATATTAAAATTCCATTGTAAAAGTTTTAATTTTTTATGAGGGAAAAGGGCCACTATGTGCCTTGAGCCCCTTGCTTACACTAGCTTTACGGTAGCTACGCCACTGTGTCAGTGGTCCTTTTGTCTGGAGCCGAATTGACAGGAGCCTTTTTGTCGTGAGCCAAAATGACGCTAGCCTATTTGTCGGGAGTCGTAATGACGGGGGCCGTTTTGTGGAGAAACTAAATGGCGGGAGCCTATTTGTCGGGAGTCGTAATGACGGGGGCCGTTTTGTGGAAACAACTAAATGACGGGAGACTATATGTCGGGAGCCAAAATGACGGGAGCCTATTTGTCAGGAGCCTTATTGACTGGAGCCCTTTTGTCGGGAGCCTATATAACGGGAGCCTATTTGTCGGTAGCCTAAATGACGGGAGCCTATTTGTCGGGAGCCTATATGACGGGGTCCATATGTCGCTGGCCCTTTTGACGGGGCCGATTTGACGGGGTCGTTTTGACGGGGTCGTTTTGTCGGGGTCGTTTTGACGGGGCCGTTTTGTCATTGGCCGTTTTGACGCCGCACGGTATATAATATATATATATATATATATATATATATATATATATATATATATATATATATATATATATATATATATATATATATATATATATACATATATATATATATATATATATATATATATATATATATATATATATATATATATATATATGCACATATAAATACATATGCACATATAAATATACAAAAATACTTAGACTAGGCCACAACAACATATTGTTGTGAATATTATATTTCCCCCATTGTTCTTCCCTTTAAATTTTAGTTATAAAACAACAACCAGCCGCTTCACCAGTTTCCGTGATTTATGACCTAGCTGTCTAAACACAGAAACATTGTGTGTGTGATAATAGTGTTCTCAATAGGCGGAGCATCGGAGGTTAAATTACAACATAAACCATTTTTTAAACCTGGCGTTTTGGAAAATGATTTATTTAGAGAAAGTTAAAATTACGAAATTTTGATTTAAAAAATTTGTTTTTTATGTGAAATTCTGTATTTTAAAACATTTTGATTTTAAATAGTTTTTTTGTTTTTTTTTTATAACTGTAACAGTTATTTTAAAATGATGTCCGAAAAAAGCAATAAACATACACGATTGTTTCACATAAAAAATAAATAATTAACTTTAAGACACCGGTTTGTGAAACATTATGAGTGGGTGGGTGGGGGAGGAGATGGCACGCTTCCAGACACGTGAGGAAACAGCGGGTCAGGGAGGGGAGGGGAGGGAGAGTGAGACGTGGACGGTGATGTCACGGACAATAGCTTAACGGTGGTGGAACTGTGGTAAGCGTTATATATAGGTTAGTGGTGATACGATATATATAGTCTGGGTAGTTGTGGTGATACGGTAGTTATAGGTTGGGTGGTGGTGATACGATAGTTATAGGTTGGGTGGTGGTGATACGATAATAGGTTGGGTTGGTGGTGATTATATTTTCGGTGGTGGTGATATGTTACTTAGGGTTATAGATTGGCTAGTGGTGACACGATAGGGTTAAGGATTGGGTAGTGGTGACACGATAGGGTTAAGGATTGGGTAGTGGTGACACGATAGGGTTAAGGATTGGGTAGTCGTACACACCAAGAAAATCACTTCTTCCTTTAACTGAGACGCTATTACAAGGCCGACACTGGTCTGAATACTGAATATTTGAGCGACCAATTTTGTACTGTTATATCTACAAAAATAAAAGTGTATTTTCGGTGTTTTATTGCATTTATAACTAGGTAGTCCAAACTGAAATTAACTATTGATTGCAGACTTCTGGAGTGAGTATGTCATGAAAGAACTTTTAATTGTAAGCTCTATGCCACAAATTTTATAAAAATATCTTAATAAATAAAAAAGTTATGCGATTTTTAAAAAAGCAAAATTTGGTAAAAAACTGATTTTTAAAAAGTGCCATTTTTGAGAACCCATATTTTCTAAACTAAATAACATAGAAGTGTAGAAATTGGTAAGGTTACTGCAAAGTTTGTAATATATATGCCCAATTTTTTTCAGTCATCTAAAATGAGTCTTTCTAAGGTAAAAAAATAATTGAAAATGACAAAAATGCGTTTTGGTCACTTTTATTTTTTTTTTTTTTTTTTTTTTTTTTTTTTTTTGCTTTGGACATAGAATAACTCTAAAACTATTTTGTTGGTAACGTTAACAGGAATAATGTGTTCATTATTTTCAAAAATCACATGAGTTAAAATATTATTTTTAAAAAATGCCACAGTTATCTAGAGCAGGAGAAACAGAATCAAAATTTAGTGGAGTAATGTAATGTAATCTAATAAAGACGTGATGCCTACAAGTAATGCAGCAGTTGCTGCTACATTCATACCTATTGGGTTGATAACTGCTTTGGGGGAACAGTTTTTAAAACGACAACTCCACATCTTTGTATGTCTTGTTTCCCCCAACCTTGATCTTGTGGAGCAGGGGTCTCCAAACTTTTCAGTCCGAGGGCCGCATTAACTATTAAATTTCAGTTCGGGGGCCAGTTTCTTCTAGGCATGTCTCTGATTTTCTGGGCAAAGTTCCTCAGCCATCACCAACAAACGTTTTTTCCGTGGACAAAAAGATCTCCGCGGGCCGGATGAAAGGACATCGCGGGCCGCATCCGGCCCGCGGGCCGTAGTTTGGAGACCCCTGTTGTGGAGCATCAAGAGTAAGTGATATGTTTTGGGAACTGTAGTTGGGGGGGGGGGGGGGCTTGGCCTTCTTCCCTTCCCTTGTAAGGAAAGTTCTGGATAGGCCACCATAAATGTCTCCAGCTATGGAATAAATAATTGATTTAGTGATTAATAAAATATAATTAGATTTACTACTAGCCTATTTTGTAGGCCTACTATTTATCCTGTGACTGTAGCTGGAAACATGAAAAAGCCTGAAAACACCTGTTTGTTTAAAGAAATGTATACTTGATAGTATATTTTGAACATTAATTCTATTGAATGAAATATTCGTTGTTTGTGCCACAATGGTTGAGATATCCAATGATGAAGGTGCCATACTGTAGTTCTCAACATCATATAGGACAACTCAACTGTCCTTCATTGTTACTATATATATGCATATAAAATAAATAAATAATGAGAAGTACTACTTACACTTACAACTAATATAACATTTAAAACTAAGTCACAACATGTACAATCTTATTAAATTGCACCACCATCTAAAAATTGATCTGGTACATTTTATTAAGGAGACTGGCGCAGACCATTTCACATTATTCAGCAGGGGAATCAGAATCAAAGTGCACAACAGAAAATTAAAAATTAATCACATTAGTCCTTAAACTTTAGTGTCTTTTGTTTTAAATAAATTGATAAAAATGTATAGTTATTACAATTATAAGTTTCTTTTGTGTTTCAATAATATTTTATAAGTATTTAACCTTCGTTCCCTGTGAATAATTGAGTTCGTCCACATAGTAACCAAGAATGTCTGGTGGCCATTTTGAATGTGTCGATTCATAATTTTGACGCGATAGTCCAGATAAACTGTAGTAATACGACCCTATCATTAATCCCATTCGATAGATTTTAAAGAATTAGTAAACACTAGCATCTAATAGTTAAGTGCATCCATATTTTAAGTCCCTAGAATGTCCTGAATTAAATAGCTTCAAGTTTAAACACACCCTGTGTACAAGCGTAGTTCACACGCTAAAACCGTGGACTAGTAGGGTTCAAATTTACATTAATAACGTGTGCTAATTAAACCAAACTGACATTCAAACTTAAAATTCATTTATTAAAATGGAAATGAAACTTTAAAAATGATACTTACAACTTGTTTGAAGGCTCTAGCAAGGGTAAAATCCGTTTAGCATCATCGGTCGTCAACCTTTAAAACCGTTCGGCGAGCAACTGACTCGGGGCTGAAAGTTGACTCGAGGGTTATATGCTTATTGAGGGTACGGCTTCGCGACCGTAAATCAGAAAGACTTGAATTTACAACACAAAGTAGTTATAAAAGTGAACTGTACATCGGTGTAAAGATTGAAAAAGAATTAGTTTGTTTTCGTGTATATATCGTCATTTAAATTTTAAAAACTGATTTTTTAAAATGAAATAAGCAAGTTATTTTTTCAATTTATACAACAAACGATAGACTAGAATTCGCTCTTCAAAATGACATTAAGATTATGCTTCTACGATGCTTCGTCGCGAAGCCGCAACCAAATGAAACAGTGTGGGGTCGATCGGTACACGCAAAACGGTGAAATTTGTTGACGTAACTGATACTTTTCAAACAAATATAAAACACATTCAAACATATGTTACAGATATACAAATACCAGATTACGACAGATAAAGGCTTAAACTTTATTGACATATAATTTTTATTCTTATAGGACAACTAGAAGTAGTGAAATTTTATTTTTGAAAACCGCAAAAACTGACCCTAAAACGCACTTTTTCGCCAGTTTGGACTACCTATTATAACCCTCTAATTACTGAGGTTTTTATGTATGTTCTCCTTATGTACTATCTACCACCAAACACAATGTTATGAAGCGTAGTTACCATGTTGATATGAGCGTAGTCACTATGTTATGAGCGTGGGCAATATGTTGATATGAGTGTAGTCACTATGTTGATATGAAAGTGGACAATATGGGGCTGATAAAAAAAAAACAAGTAACAATTGTATTTAGTTTTTTTTTTATGTAAAATATTCGACACCTTTTTTTTTTATCCCGCCCCGGGTAAGGATTAAAATTAAAGTGTGAACAATTTGACCTGTTTCGATAAAAATTTATCTGGCTAGGAACACCGTCTAGAGACAGATTAAGTTCGTTACTGGGGGCTCAACTCATGGTCAAACTTTGGTGGGTTTTTTTTTAATTTTATTTATTTTAAAACTGAGACCTAAGTCATCCTAAGACATCAAGATTGGACAGGCCTAGTGTTTATTTGTTTATTTCATCCTAAGATGATGTTATACAATGTTTTAAAATATTTTTGTTCTTTTTAAAGTTTGAACCAAATGCTGCGGTAATTACTATTCTTTTTTTTTTCCAGACCGGCATTTTAAGTCTCTGTGTTTATCCCCAAACGTTTCGGATTTTATGTATTGACCTTTGTCTTTTTTGGTTGAATTAGATTTTTTTTTTTTACCACTTTCACTAGTAGTCTGGGAATTCCCGGTCTAGACCCTTCACTTCAGTGCTTGTACATTTTCACAAGCTCAGTGCTTCTGTCTTTAAGTTATTGGTTTTTTTTTTACCCCATTTTTTTTGTGGTCCATTATTCAAGGGCTTGTTGTAGTTGACATTTGCGGGTCTCATTATTTTTGGAATAAAAATCACCTGGTATTATCGGTATGTCTGGATACCGTCTGGTAACGGTAGACGATGGGGGGGGGGGGGCATATCAGTACAGGCTACAGGTGATATGGGGTAGGTACTTTGTTCTACCTTACAGGAGAAGAAATGAGACATGGCATTCAAATTAAATCGCATTGGTTTTTTTCTTTGTATTGTATTAAAGGGATTTCATCCAACATAGTTATTACGTGCAGTGGTGTAACTATTCCGCAGTTATACTATTAAAATATGTTATATATGAATCAGCAATGCGCCGCAGCATGCGTAGTTTTCATTCTATTGCTAGACTTAAAGGCAGCAGTTGTTTGATTTTGGAGTGTTCTCTACTAGATGGCTTGCTGTTGCCGGCTCTTCTTCTTCGTTCTTAATTATTAGTGTTGAAGAGGATCGAGATTTATCTGCCAGTGGGTTTGAACTCGAGACTTTGTTCGAATTTATCAACCATGAGCTTTTTGCCGACTCGACCACGCCTCCAACACAATTAAGCGTAACGTGTCAACTGGTTATGCGCCATTGAGGCCATTGACTCCGATTTCAGCCTGCTTTTCTTTTTGGATTTGCTTCCATAGCCTTTGTCAAACCAAGAACAAACTACAAGGCAGCAGTTGTTTAATTTTGGAGTTGTCTCTCCTAGAAGAGTGGCTGTCCCCAGCTAACGAGCCTCATCTGCCCGAGGGTTCGAACTCGAGACTTTTCGATTCAGCAACCATGTGCTTTACCGACTCGACCACGCCGACCCTGTTGCCGGCTGACGAACCCTACCTGCCCCGCGGGGGGGGGGGGGGGGGGGGGGTCCGAACTCGGGACTGTTTGGAGTAGATAACCCCACGCTCTCACTCCCGACCCCGCCATACAGAGAACAGTATATACTACTAATTATGTTTTAAGATAAATTAGTTTGCCCCTCTCCGACTTAATGGTTGAAAAGTTGTATCATTAAAACTCTACATCAACAATTATCCTCTAGTACATTATCTGTGTGTTCTCTTTTATCCTTAAATTAAGAATACATGACATCAACAACTATCCCACTCATCCTAGTCCAGTGTTTCTTCCAGACTTTTTTCTCCGGGGGGGGGGGGGGCACTTGAAATTTTCGGGGGGGGGGGGGCGGTAAACTTTCTTCGGGGGGCGGACACTGTTAAAAGTATATATTTTCTATATAAATTATATAAATTTCATTTCGTTCGGGGGGGGGGGGGGGGGGCGGTAAAAAATTTTCGGGGGGGGGGGGAAGAGATGCCTGGAAGAAACTCTGTCCTAGTCCATTAACTATGTATCCTTTTTATCCTTGAAAGTTTACAGTACATCAACACATTACACCCTACCCCGCTAACCCCGCCCCCTACCACGATTTCCGTGAGATTACAACCATCTCCATTATTGACGTGTTTTTCTCGGAATTCCCAATAACTATTGGAAAGGTCAAGGAAACTCTAGACAATAACAGCTCATTAGAAATCTTTCACGCTCTCCTATCGGCTTTGATTCCCCTGTTTATAGCCTTGTTTTGATGCAGTTCTTTCAGTCCACGTTGGTGGCTGGCTAATGCCTCACGTAATTGTATTATCGTGGTGCCGATGTTGGAAGCGACATGGGGCTGGTAGTTAGTAGTGTGATAGTGGGGCTGGTAGTTAGTATTGTGACAGTGAGTGTCGAAGTAGTGTATTGGGTGTCTGGTAGTGTCATGGTAGTGTAATGACTATCTGGTAGTGGTGTCATGGTAGTATATGACTATCTGGTAGTGAGTGTCGTGGTAGCGCATTGACTATCTGGTAGTTTATAGGTAGTGTCATGACTGGTAGTGAGTGACATTGTGTGAGTGAGAAGCAAGCTAGTACGGCAGTGTCTAGTCGGTGTGGCAGCGAGTTCCTTGCCACTGACAGTGGGTGTCATCTCACTCTATTAGTGTCATGCCAATATGACAAGTGTCATTTCACTCTGCTAGTGTCATATGACAACAGTCTTTTTACTGTGGTAGTGTCATGCCAACAAGACAAGTGCCATTTCACTGTGGTGGTGTCATATGACAAATGTCTTTTTACTGTGGCAGTGTTATGCCAATATGGCGGTGACTCATTTCACTGTGCCAATGTCATAACAAACTGACAAGTGTCATCTCACTGTGCCGCTGTCGTGACAATGAATGTCAGCTGTCGTGACAGTGACATGTCAGGCCGATGTGGCAGCGAGTGTAACGACGCGGGCCGTCAGGTATTAATTTTGATTCCTCCTCCAAAAGACTTCGCCCGCGTGCAGTTTTAGCGACCTCGTTGATTGGCCCGTCGGTCGTGTGCCGGATTGGCGCTCACCGTGAACCGGGCAGCAGAAGTCTTGAGGGAGTCGTCGGATGGCGTGTCAACCATCTCGTGGACACAGCTTCACGTGGCGCGTGGTCTAGGTGAGCACTTGGCTGATCTCCCATCTTTACAACAACAACACCGGCATTGAAGCAACGTTCACCATGATGTCGGAGTGTTACATTGACTTGGACTTGATGACCAATTATACCCTGACCAGTGGGAATAAGACCAATTTTAACACTAGCGCTGGTAATAGGAGCAGTACTAAGTCCAGCATCAATTCAAGGAATATTAACAATAACCTGAACCATTGCGTGTTGGATATGGACTTGATGGTCGACTCAACTGGTAAGGTTAGCTGTAGACTCCGTGGTTTTGATTAAAAATAGAATGTTTAATAGATCTATTTCTTCTTTCTATTTTAGTTATGCCTTGTTTAAATTAACTTGTATCATTTTACCGATGGCTTGTAAAAACCGAGTTGGTTTTTTTTACACTAAGAAATATTTTTTTTGGTTGGGTTGTGAGTGATCATCTAATTAGTAGTGATTATGCCAAATTGTATCTATCTGTTGCCTGTTTCTGTTCGTTGTTTTTTTTCTTAGCTTTTATCCGAGTTCCTGTGTTATATACTTATAGATTTTGAAAAAAAAAAAGAGATTTTTAAAACCGCGTAAAGGTTTTCAGCAAGAAAACTGGCGTTGATTTCAACTGATGCTCTGTGTATGATGATGGGGGAGTCTTTAAGTGAGACTTGTCAGCTGAATTCACTTTGTCATTCCTGATGTGAGATTTTGAAGCTGTATACCTGAAAATGGAATCAGAATTCATTTTGTCTTGGGAATCGGATTTAACTTTGGCATTACTGAAGTGAGACTCTAAAATTGTAGGCACGGAAGGGAATCAGAACTTACTTTGGCATTCTTGAGGTGAGACTCGTGAAGATTTAGGCCCAGTAAGAGAATCAGAATTCACTTTGGCATTCCTAAAGTGAGACTCTAAAGTTGAAGGCCGGGTAAGAGAATCAGAATTCACTTTGTTATTCCCGAAGTGAAACCAAAGTTGTAGGCTCGGAAGGAATCAACTTTGTTATTCCTGAAGGGGGACTCTTGAAGATTTAAGCCCGGAAGGGAATCAGAATTCACTTTGTCTGAAATGAAGACAATCATCGTCTGGGTCACGCTGACCTGACGTGAGCTGGGTCACGCTGACCTGACGTGAGCTGGGTTGGCCATTGGTTGGCTTGAATGACTAGAGACCACCGTGGTAATGGCCGATGTTTGTTGGACTGTGGGCTAGACGCTTCCTCCTCTTTCACGTAGAAGAATGGTGGACTGGAGGTAATTGACCTTTCTGGGGTGCTGGTCACGTTTTGAAGTGTTGGCGCTCGGCAGTTTTGGTCACGTGGTGAAGTGCCGATCACGTTTTGAAGTGGTTGTCACGTTTTGAAGTGGTTGTCACGTTCTGAAATGTTTTTAAAGCTATGAAATAGTTGTCAGGTTATAAAGTTGGGGGGGGGGTCACGTTATGAAATGGGGGTCACCGTATAAAATGGTAGTTTCTTTATAAATTGAAGGTCACAGTATAAAAATGGTGGTCAAGTTATGAAATGGTGGTCACGTTATAAAGTGAGGGATCACGTTTTGAAATGATGGTCACGATCTGAAGTAGTGATCACGTAAAATAGGAGTCACGTTTTGAAGAAGTGATAACGTTATAAAATTGTGGTCACATTAAAAAAAATGGTCACGTTATGAAATGGGGGTCATGATATAAAGTGGAGGCTTATTAAATGGAGGTCATGATATAAAGTGGGGGCTTATTAAATGGAGGTCATGATATAAAGTGGGGGCTTATTAAATGGAGGTCATGATATAAAGTGGAGGCTTATTAAATGGAGGTCATGATATAAAGTGGGGGCTTATTAAATGGAGGTCATGATATAAAGTGGGGGCTTATTAAATGGAGGTCATGATATAAAGTGGAGGCTTATTAAATGGAGGTCATGATATAAAGTGGAGGCTTATTAAATGGAGGTCATGATATAAAGTGGAGGCTTATTAAATGGAGGTCATGATATAAAGTGGAGGCTTATTAAATGGAGGTCATGATATAAAGTGGAGGCTTATTAAATGGAGGTCATGATATAAAGTGGAGGCTTATTAAATGGAGGTCATGATATAAAGTGGAGGCTTATTAAATGGAGGTCATGATATAAAGTGGAGGCTTATTAAATGGAGGTCATTATATAAAGTGGAGGCTTATTAAATGGAGGTCATGATATAGAAATGGTGGTAACATTATAAAGTGGTATTCGCTTTCTGAATGATCGACATGTAATGACTTTTTTTTTACTGTAAACATTTCAAACGTTTAGACACGTGTGTAAACTTTGAAAGTTTTTTTTTTAAAACCATGTGTCAAAATTTTAGGCATTTTGTGTAAATATGTAAACAAACACAATTCTCAAAACATCCCCCCCCCCCCCCCAATCCCCTTCAGTTTTATTACAACCGTCATCTTTGTCTGTGACGTATTTCGCATTACATATTACATGTGTATTTCCCGGAATGACTACAGTCCATTTTCAACACGCGGACCCCCCCCCCCCCCCCTTTTTTTTTTATAAACACCTCAAACACGATGCTAAAGATGCCGTTTTAAATAGTTTCATACATAAATAATACAACGTTAATTGCTGTTTCAAATTAGTTGTTTTTTTACAATCTGACGAGTGATACTGTTTATTATTGTATGCAGTTGCAAGCGCCGCTTCACATTTCTAAAGTTAATTTCCGCTTTCCGAATTAATAGCGGAAATTTCCGGACGGTGGGGCGCCCATTATTGCCAGCTCATGTTTTATTTTTTGTTGTTGTTGTTGTGATGTGATGAAACTAAGCCTTTTCGAACACACACACACACAGGCAATTAGCGCATCTACGCACGCAATAAGTACACACACACACACGGGCAATTAGCGCATCTACGCACGCAATAAGTACACACACACACACACACACACACACACAGAGTCCAACTAATGCTGTACCGAGAGTAATTCGTTTCATGTGCTGACTGGTTTTATAGTGCAGGCTGCTTACCATAATAGGATGGAAATTTGCAATCAATGATCTGGTGTTACATGTACTATACGTTCAAGTAACTTTACATTCATGTGGGCCCTACTGTACATTCATGTACTATACTCTATACTTTCTATTTCTCTATACCTGTCACTTCAAACATCAGTTGCATAATATTTCCATTTTGATAAACATCACCACCATTGTATATCTATATATCTGACATCACTACTATTGCATATGTTTCTATGGGACATCACTACCATTGTATATCTTTCTATGGGACATCACTACCATTGTATATCTTTCTATAGGGACATCACTACCATTGTATATCTTTCTATGGGACATCACTACCATTGTATATCTTTCTATGGGACATCACTACCATTGTATATCTTTCTATGGGACATCACTCTCATTGTATATCTTTCTATGGGACATCACTACCATTGTATATCTTTCTATGGGACATCACTACCATTGTATATCTTTCTATGGGACATCACTCTCATTGTATATCTTTCTATGGGACATCACTACTATTGTATATCTTTCTATGGGACATCACTCTCATTGTATATCTTTCTATGGGACATCACTACCATAGTATATACCCATATCTGACATCACTACCATTGTATTTACCTACTGTCTCCACCCCCCTCCCCCTCTGAAGAGTAAAGTATCTTGTCTTTGGCAAACTTTCTGTTTCCCTGTTAGCTGTAGTGCTTGCACATTCCCCTTACTGTGTACACTTAAACTGGGCTATAGTTCCACAACTGATACTACAGGTATTTCAATTGGAATTTTTTTTTTTTACCTCGCCATCAACCACCACATGATGACTGTGGTGAATGTCTCACCTGTGGGGACTGTAATCTCATGCGACCCTCCTTGTGTGTTTCAGGACAAAAGATGGCCGCCTACAGCGTGTCCAGGAACACCGTGGACCTGGCCATTGACCCCTTGATCCTGTGCAAGCTCTGCCTGTCTGAGTGTCCGTTGGAAGACATGTATGAGCTCTTTGAATGCAAGTGCCTCTTCTGTGAAATGGTGAGTACAATGGTTTTGTGTGTGTGTATATCTGTCTGTCTGTCTGTCCATATATATATATATATATATATATATATATATATATATATATATATATATATATATATATATATATATGTGTGTGTATATACACATGTATAATGTTTTGTGTGGATAAAACCACTTTGCATTATGGTTAAGATAACTGTTTAAAAACTCAGGTTAATAACTCTAGAAAAAATGAAAATGTTAGGGAAAAATGTATTTGCTTTGTGCGAGGGTTTAATTACCATAAACATAAAACATGAAATATATTGATTACATTATACTGTAGAGAGCAGAGTGAAATAAATTATACAGCACATCTCTGGTTAAAAGCTGGAGGCAGTACAACAGTTTAGTTGTATCTTATCCTGTCACACATCATCTGATGTTGTAACAGGATCCTGTCATACATCATCTGATGTTGTAACATGATCTGTCACACATCATCTGATGTTGTAACATGATCTTGTCACACATCATCTGATGTTGTAACATGATCCTGTCACACATCATCTGATGTTGTAACATGATCCTGTCACACATCATCTGATGTTGTAACATGATCTTGTCACACATCATCTGATGTTGTAACATGATCTTGTTTCACATAATCTGATCTGTTACACGTCATCTGATGTTGTAACATGATCCTGTCACACATCATCTCCTAAAGTTGTGACATTGTCACTAGTTGCTAGGACAAGAGTAGTTTGTCACATCTTGTCACATTTTCTTGTCACACATCTTCTCCTGATGTTATGACATCATCTTTAGTTGCTAGCACAAAACAAGTTTGTAACTTAGTCCTTTGAAATATCTTTAGATGGATGGAAAACCATCATTATTATAACTCCATGTTTGAAATAACAATGACATACAAAATTTAGAAAAATTAAAAGCGCCTAAGGAAAAACTGGCTTTATTAAAAAAATTATTTTGAAATCACTCCGAGTGAAGAAAAATGTTCCTTGATAATAAAAACATTTTTAACGTAGGTCTGTTGATCTACTTACATTGCTATTAAGCTATAGTAAAATAAAAACTTTGCTATTAAAACTTCTGAAAGCATTAGTTAAAATTTGTTTTTTAAAGCATCTTTGTGTTGGAATTATTTATAATAGTGAACAGAATTACAGGAATAGCTCTCCAAATTAGCTTAAAACTGTTTTTAATATTTAATAGAAGCTCTAAAATATTCACAGACATGACTTATTTAATGTCAAATTACACAAGTATGATAGTTTAAAGCTGATATCTGTTAAGGTTTAAAATTACCCAATGAATTGCTTGTATTCCCAGCAGTATAATAGTTTAGAGCTGATATCTGCTTAGGTTTAAAATTACCCAATGAACTGCTTGTATTCCCAGTGCATGAAGCAGTATCTATGTGTGATGATAGCTGAGGGTATGGTGACTGACATAACCTGCCCAGACGCCCAGTGTAGGAAGCAAGGGACAGTCACAACAGATGAGGTGAGAAACTTTGATACATTGTTAGAGACTTTGATGGCTGTGGTCAACTTGTAGGGTCATCTTATTGTACTCGGACATATCTTTTTACAGTTTAAGAACTAAGTTGTTTTTTATTGCTTTACATTTTCAACTTTCAAAATGAACTTAAAGCTACTGTGGACTTATTTTGGTGAAATATTTGAAACAAATATTTAATTATTTTCTAGAAGGCTTCTGAATTGTGTATTCTTTAAATAAGTTGCTTCTTTCTAATACAAAGTAAAAAATTAAAAGCAATCCAGAATTGCATGTTTTAAATAAGGTTTATCTGAAATTTAACTCTATTATGACATGCATATTTGTGTACATGTCATAATTTGCATACTACTTGACTTGGTATACAATGTTAGGGACAGCTACACATAGTTTTCCATACATGGAATAATTTTTGGACAAAAATCCTGAGGTCATGTCAGAAGGGCTGTGGGGTCAAGCGGTCAACATTTCTTAAATGATTATCTTATGTGCTGTTTTTGAGTCTATGAGACACCCAGCTCTAACAAGTACCTGGCTTAAATTAGAATAAGAAAAGAAAAGAAATCTGAGGATGGTAATGGCCACACTATCCTTTTATACAATATTGCTCCATAAACATGAACTCTACTTCATCCACACTATTGATCTCCAGGTGTGGACAAGGTACCTGACACTAACTTCACTACAGCAAGCATTGAAGAACTTGAGTTAAAAAAAAATTAGTGCACAAATAATAGGAAGCTTAGCTGTGAATAATGGCATTGCGCTTATATTGTCAGCCAACTGACATTTAAAAACTGATTATAAATAGAAAACCAGCAAGGGTTGGGATGAAAATCAATATCCAGTGCTTGAGGTTCATTGCTTTGAACATTTCTTTTCTATCTTGATTTTATTGAGGTTTTTTTTTAAACATGGTTTTTTAGTGCTTTTTCCCCCCTTAAATAATGGTGAGTTTTTTTTTAAAATAAAAACTTAAGGTGACAACCCTAGGAAAGTTGATTAAAAAACATTAAACAGCCCCGAACATTGGCACATTCAGTAATAGAACAGATGAAGTAGAGTTCATCTTCTCACCCAGATATAAAAAAAAAGACCCTCAGATTTCAATAAAAATAAAATGCTATTTCAGATTACGAAATCTCGTTTTAGCTCTTTGGAGTTCCATTTTAGTTTAATCATCAACTATAACTGGATCCTACAAAACAATAATGATTTTTTTTTTTTCATTTCCTATTACCATTTTATATATATATATATATATATATATATATAATATATATATATATAATATATATATATATAATATATATATATATATATATATATATATATATATAATATATATATATAATATATATATATATATATATAATATATATATATAATATATATATATATATATATAATATATATATATAATATATATATATATATATATAATATATATATATAATATATATATATATATATATAATATATATATATATATATATAATATATATATATAATATATATATATATATATATAATATATATATATAATATATATATATATATATATAATATATATATATAATATATATATATATATATATAATGGTAATAGGAAATGAAAAAAAAAAATATATATATATATATATATATATATATATAATCTATAAACAACTTTGTCTGAATGTTTTCAATTAAGTTCTGTTTAAATTAATTCATTAATTTCATGCTTTTTTTTCCCTCCATGACAGATAGAGAAGCTTGTAGACAGACAGACATTTCTACGATACAAGCGCCTACATTTCCAACGAGGTAAGTTCTGATGGTCACTCAATAGAAGTGAAGAACCTGGGCTGCTATTACAATTAAATGTTTGTGTGTATATTAAACTAACTGGGACAGCTGGTATCTTAGAGTGTTACAAAAACTGTACTCACTGGTCTGTTAGAATTTTATACAAACACTACTCACTCACAGCTTGGCTTAGAGATAGAGCACTAGACCACTTACCCAAAAGTCTCGAGTTCAAATCCAGTTTTGAGTCAGTAGAATGTCCCTGAGTCCACTCAGCTCTGATGGCTACCTTACTCATGTTAGTGAAAGTAAAGGTGGCTGGGCTTAGTGCTGAACACATTAACCTTTCACCCATGCCGAAGTCAAGAAACATGAGCTCTACTTTCTCACTTTGTTACAACTTCAGCTTGATGCCTATAAACACTAATTACACAATTATCATTTTAAAAGGGAAAAAATAATTTTAATGGACTAAAATCTATTTAATTTTTCTTTGTTGACAAGTGTTGACATTATTATTTAATTTAAAGTATATACAAATAACTGGATTATAGGTCAAATGTGCAGATTGAGAAGAATCTGTTATGAAGTTTTTATTTCAAATTATTTAATAACTTCCAATTTTCTTCTTCCGTTTACAGAGGTTGACCTTGACCCCTACAGGACATTCTGTCCAGAAATAGGCTGTGAGACTGTGTGCCATGTCTGCTCGTCACAAACCCACCTGGGTGGGGGGGCCACATCGTCCATGTCTGCTGCCATACCTGTCATGTGTCCTACGGTAAGTTTGGCCAGCGTCAACATTGTGGGGGGTGGGGCATGGCTCTCTCTGGGATGTATTCAGATGAGACTGTTGTGTTCCATGTAGGAATGTGTCAAGTTTCTCATTTAGACGTCAGTAACCCACGAAGGAATTTGTCCTGCTTCTCATATAAATACAAATATTCCCTTTATATAAATGCGTGGAGCTTATCATATTTATGGTGACTGAAAAGATGCACTACAAAAACTTTGCACAAAAAAAAGTGCCTAAGGGCATTTTTGTTTTCTTAATTTGAGCATTTATAGACATTAACAAGAATGACCACATGTATATTATAGCATAATAAAACATTTCCATGAAATATGACAAAATTAAAGTGTATTAGTATGATTAGTTTGTATTTGCCCACTTTTTTGTTTGTGCAGTTTTCTGTTGCCCGGTTTTTCCGATAGGGCATTTTTCTGGGAACGCATGTATACATTTATGCCCCATGTAGGAATGTGTCAAGTTCTTCATATAAACATATCTGTGCCCCATGTAGGAATGAGTCAAGTTTCTCATGTACACATGTGCCCCATGTAGGAATGTCTCAAGATTTTCATATAAACACACATCTGTGCCCATGTAGGAATGTGTCAAGTTGCTCATATACTGACAAACTTATGTTTTTCTCTCTCTTCTAGTGTGGTCTCCAGTTCTGTTCCATATGCAAGTCAAAGTGGCACGCCTCAAAATCATGTGATGAAGTTGTCACGTCAGCGCCTTTAGAGGAATTAGGGTAAGAAAATGGCTATTCCAATCAGCCCATTTAGATGAATTAGGGTAAGAAAATGGCTATTCTAAATCGGCACATTTAGATGAATTAGGGTAAGAAAATGGCTATTCTAAATCGGCACATTTAGAGGAATTAGGGTAAGAAAATGGCTATTCTAATCACCAGATTTAAACAAACTAAAATGTACTTGTTTCTGTGACCTCCGCATATGAAGAGATAATGTCTGTACTATGCCCAGACACTTTTTTCCCTAACATAAGTCAGGTACCCATCAGAGTTAAGTGGACTCGGAGACGTGCTATGACTCTAGCCAGGCTTTTTGGGTTATCAGACAAACACTCTACTATTAGCCTATGCCGTCCCATATTTTAAGATCATGTGATTTAAAGAAGTCATTACAAATAAATCAATTTTCTTTTATAAATTTTAAGAATCCTTTTCCACAACATAGATCACACTAAAATAATGTGATAAAAAAAGTTAATGAAAAATAGTTTTAAAATCAATTTTGTTTTATCTATTTTTAGTATCCCTTTCCACAACACCGACGACGCCAAGATAAAAAGGTGTCCAGTGTGTCATGTACCCATTGAACGCAACGATGGCTGCGCACAGATGATGTGTAAGCGGTGTAAGCATGTCTTCTGCTGGTACTGTCTGCAGTCTTTAGATGTAAGTAATGGTGGTGGTAGTCTTTAGATGTAAGTAATGGTGGTAGTCTTTAGATGTAAGTAATGGTGGTGGTAGTCTTTAGATGTAAGTACTGGTGGTGGTAGTCTTTAGATGTAAGTAATGGTGGTGGTAGTCTTTAGATGTAAGTAATGGTGGTGGTAGTCTTTAGATGTAAGTACTGGTGGTGGTAGTCTTTAGATGTAAGTAATGGTGGTGGTAGTCTTTAGATGTAAGTAATGGTGGTGGTAGTCTTTAGATGTAAGTACTGGTGGTGGTAGTCTTTAGATGTAAGTAATGGTGGTGGTAGTCTTTAGATGTAAGTAATGGTGGTGGTAGTCTTTAGATGTAAGTAATGGTGGTGGTAGTCTTTAGATGTAAGTACTGGTGGTGGTAGTCTTTAGATGTAAGTAATGGTGGTGGTAGTCTTTAGATGTAAGTAATGGTGGTGGTAGTCTTTAGATGTAAGTACTGGTGGTGGTAGTCTTTAGATGTAAGTAATGGTGGTAGTCTTTAGATGTAAGTAATGGTGGTGGTAGTCTTTAGATGTAAGTAATGGTGGTAGTCTTTAGATGTAAGTAATGGTGGTCTATAGATGTAATTAATGGTGGTAGTAAATTCTGGCATAATGGTGGTAGTCTTTTATTGTAAGTTCTGATGTAATGGTGGCAGTCTTTTGATGTAATGAATAGCAAAATATCTTGGTGCTAGCGTGTCTTCAGATATCTGTAGATGGGATGTAAATTACATTTTTTTTAGTGTTAGTAATTATTTGTCAGCAATTGCCTTTACAAGATGTACATTTATGGTGTGTGCAATTAGTTATTTTTAAAGGTTGGCAGTAAAAATGTACATGTCAACATTTTAAAAAATCACTTGGTGGAATAATACAGGAATAGTTTAATGCAGTAAAAATAAAATTACAATACATTCTATCATGTTTGTTTCTCTGGCAGGAATAGTTTAATGCAGTAAAAATAAAATTACAATACATTCAATCATGTTTGTTTCTCTGGCAGGAATAGTTTAATGCAGTAAAAATAAAATTACAATACATTCAATCATGTTTGTTTCTCTGGCAGGACGACTTCCTTCTTCGCCACTATGACAAGGGGCCCTGTAAGAATAAACTTGGTCACTCTAGAGCCTCTGTTATTTGGCACAGAACCCAGGTAAAAACTGGCAAACATTCTAGGTGGCGCTCTCTGGTCTTTTTAAATACTGGATAATAAATTTAATTTTAAGTAAAAACTGATAAACATTCTAGGTGTAGCTCAATATTCTTTTAAATACTGTATAATAAATTTAACTTAAAGTTAGAACTAGCTCTCTTGTCTTTTAGACTGGATAATATATTTATCTCAAAGTAAAACCTGGCTAACATTTTTAATTGAATTCTGGTAAAGGGTCAAAGTTATTTAAATGTAACATTTTAGGTTTCTTTAAAGTGTTTATTAAATTGTACTGTGTGTGGTAGTTATAGAAATAAAAAAAAAATTTTAGAAAATATAACCACCATATTTAGGCTATCTGTTTTTTTTTAATACATCTTATAAATAGAATTTTTTAAGAGAAACAGTAAACATATTAAACAGTTAAATCAGATTCCTGTCTATGTTCATTACAAAATAAGTCGTAAGTTAATCTCAGTATAGTGATGTCAAATCTTAGGCCAGTCTCTAAGTTAACTTGTTCTGTCTTGTTGCAGGTGGTTGGTATTTTTGCTGGGTTTGGTGTACTGCTGTTGGTTGCATCCCCTTTCTTGCTGTTGGCCGCCCCTTGCATCCTGTGCTGCAAGTGTAAAATTTGTCGATGCTGTGATGAGGAGGAAGGGGAGGGGTTCTCAACTTGATGAGTCTCTAGACACCTGTAGCCCCCTCTCTTGAAATCCATGTGCTACTCATGGTTGCCTCTTTGGCTTATGTGAACAAGCTGGCCAGGTGGCCGTTGAATTTCTAGTTAAAACTAAAAAAAAGCAGCTGGACTTACTTTGTGATTATATGTTGATATTATATTATGTGGATGACTAATGGACAGAGACATGGAGCTTTGTGGATATAATTACGATTTCGGGCTGAATTCATTCTCAAGTTTGGATTAGGTCTTTGTCTATCGAGGGTGTAGATATTAGACTTGGCGTGGTTTGATCTAGTTCAGGTTTGAACAAGCTGGTCTGGTATTTATTGTGTTTCACTCTTTGTGTTTTTTTCTCTGTTCTGAGAACGCCAAGAATCCTGCCTTTATACTGTTGTTGGGGATTCAGTCAAGTCAGAGGCAGGCGATGGTCCAGTATAATGCTACAGTGCCTGTTCTACTGGCTCAGCCAGGCTCTGCTCCCCTACAAATGATGCCCTGCAGAATGTAATTTATAGATTAAAACTGTTAAAAGAGAACTGTTTGGAAATATGAAAAAGCTGGTTGGGGAAAAGCCAGCGAAACGTTACAAGGATCAGAAAATGTTTCCCTCCTCTAGTTCACAGTTTCTGGTGGAACTGGATAACAAATTATTTATTTATAACTTGTACAAATTCCATCAGTTTTGTATATATATGTATATTTATTGCATTATATATATATTGTAAATGTTATATATATATATATATATATATATATATATATATATATATATATATATATATATATATATTTCAAGATATATTTATAAATTTAAAGATATATATATATAAATATAGATATATATTTAGATATATAAATCTCTTTAAATATATATATTTAAATATACATACATATTTAAATATATATATATATCTTTAAATATACATATCTATATTTAAATACATATGAATACATACATATAATTACAAATGATATTGTTAATTATAAACTTAATGTGCTTCTTCTATATAAATTGTCTTGTACATATTTTTGTTATTTCAAAAATCTCATGAAATTGTGTATATAAATACACATCGTCAATTTTTTTAAAAATCTTTTTTTCTCTGCTGATTTTTTATTTAATTTGTGACCTTAAAACATAACATAAATTACTGTTTGTTGCTAAAAATGGAAAGGGATGTTTCTGCAGATTTGATCTGAAGTTTGTCATTTGCTTATCATTGAAGTTTTATTTCCGTATAGCCTTTACTAAAAGTTTAATCATGTTACAAAAACTACACTATTGTATGGGTAGGCCTATAAAACAAGGTATATAAAAATTATTCTATTACTTTCTTTAAAATTTGTATTTCCTTTTATTTTTTTAACATAATTTTGTCAATTTTTTTTTAAAGAAAATTTTGAAAGAGAAAGTTTATTCGAGTATTAAAAAAAAAACAAGCTCTAAAGCCAAAGCACATGACTTTTTAAAATGAAGTTCAGTTCCAGGACTTAAATCCTAAAAGACATTCCTGAGTACACCTAGCTGTGATGGGTATCTGAACTGACATTGAGGAAAATAAAGGCAGATGGACATAGAACTGACCACACCATCTGCTTATACATTGAGGTCACAGAAAATAACAAACTCTACTTCTTCTGCCCTATTGACTCAGATCAAAAAGGGTTGTGTAACTTGGCTAATTAACTCAGGTCTAAAAGAGTTATGTAACTTGGCTAATTTTTGTATTGCTTTCAGGGGTCCTTGAGACAGGGTAAAGAGGGTTGGTTTGATTTTGTTTATAGAATGGTGGAAGGGTTGACTAGTTGTGACTGCAGTAGGTTCAAGGTTGAACCTACTTATAGGTTCAAGGTTGAACCTACTTATTGAAAAGATGGTATTTTAAAAAAAAACTACTTGTTTGTAAAGAAAATAGGATGAATGTCACTGCCTTAGTCTATATTAATTGTGTTTGATAGTTTTTGGTGTAGTGTTTGGTTTATAGATCTGGTTGTACCGAATTATTAAATGCATTGAGAGTGCTTGCCCTTGCTAAGTGTTTTATCAACATTAATATTAATAGCCTGTGTGTTACATAAAAACATACTTTCCATATCATTTAAATTATATCTTTTTTTAAACTGTTATGTTTGATTGCACTTTATAGCTTGAGTGTGTTGTATCTTTAAATATTATTTTGTCATGACATAAAACATGGAATTAAGTATTTCATGTAAAGTAAGTAAAATCATTTGGCTTTATCAATTGACTGGTTTAATGAAATTTAAGCTAGAATAACATTATAACTGTGTTATCTTTTCTGAGCACTAGCTAGCCTAGTGTTGCGAGTTATTATAATTTCTTATTTGCATAATCATGTGGTTACTTTGTTAAAAAAGAAAATACAATGTTATGGAAACTTGACTATAACATCATATATCTATATCCTAGGAAATTATCTTGTTAATTTGAGTTAAATGGTGTGTTGTATTCCTGAAAAAAAAAACATCCTTTTATTCTTGGAAAGTTCTAGAACCATGACATGGCACC
Source organism: Physella acuta (assembly GCF_028476545.2). Lineage (NCBI taxonomy): Eukaryota > Metazoa > Mollusca > Gastropoda > Physidae > Physella > Physella acuta. The sequence continues at coordinate 146,163 of NW_026732630.1, read as the reverse complement.
TACTGTCAGGGTTGGACTGGCCTCCTGGTCTACCAGGAAAAATTCCTGTGGGCCCCCAAGAAAATTTCTCTCTGGGCCCCCTGGGAATGGTGCTGTTATACACTTATTAGTGTTTGCATTTTTTTTAAAAATGTTGGTATTTTACCATTCTTTCAAGGTTCATGCTTTGATGGAAGAAAATAAAAAATGAAAATTTCAACCTGGGGTTGGGAGCCCCCTTTTTAACATTTCCCCTCCCATATTGGACACAGCCAGTCCACCCCTGCCTACTGTTTTTATTATCATAGAAAAAAGTGTTCACCTCCCTTTGTATGCCAGTTTGTGGTTATTGTTCTTTGTTTCATCATTTGCTTGTTGAAGATGACTGAGCTGTGTATTTAGAGTTGGTGGTACCAACAATACTCTATCTTTGTATATTAACAACTTCTATCTTATCCTGTTTTGTTTTTAAATCTTCATGTACATTGTATAGGTTGAGGGTGTTCTTCTGCTTTATTATGAATATTCATGCATGCACATACGCAATTAAATGTAGATGGTTCAGCTTTCTGTGAAATCTTTTACGATCTTCAAGATTTTCAGTCAAATGTAATTTTCACCAGCAGGCTAGGCCTACATTGAATGAAATCAGTCCTAAAAAAGTACTTCCAACTTTTTAAAAATATCATCTAACTTAGTAATTTAAATGTGTTCTTAGAAGTTCCTGATAAATGTTGTGTCAAAAAAAAATTATTTTTCAAATTGATTTAATTTATTTCACATTAGACAGTGAAGAATGGAATTAAACCTTTAATACCAAGTATTAGATAATAAAAAAAATGTTTTTAGTGAAATATTTTTCATAAACATCATTATTGAAAGGTTCTTTTGAAATCTAATAAGCTAATGATATAATTAGAATAAACTTATTCACAGCTACCTGTGGCCTAAGTTAGCACTTTACATTAGCATGGTGTTATTCATTGCAACTGTTTTTTGTTAATGATGAGCATAATGTCCTAGGTCATTTGTAAACATTGTAATTAACAAAACAGTTAGTATCTTTATATTATTTAGAAGTTGAGCCAATAGTAACAAGTAATAATTTTTCATTGGTAACTGTAGTAGAAATGGAGGCCTTTTGTTTTTTTTGCAATGGCTGTTAAAAACAAATGTACAACGTAATTATTTTTTAAAGAAAAATGCATAGAATAACATTTAAAATGTAGAAAAAAGGAATTCATATTTACATTTAAAATGTAGAAAAAAGGAATTCATATTTACGAAGTTGGGATACGCAGTTAAATAGAATTAGAATTTTACGAAACACTGATGTGATTCAATTCAAGAGCCCCAGAAGGTGATAAATAAAAAAATAAAAAAATTTTTAAGTTTTATTTTGAAATACATCTTCTGTCATCGAGGGTTCTGTTTTAGTGTATTAGGAAGCTTATTCCATAAATCGGCGCCTAAGTAGTTCAAGCTATGTCTTGGGAAAGAGTAATATGTGGGATGGGTAAACTAAGACAATGATTTTGTTTTGTAATTTTCTTTTTTTGTCCGTTTGTTATATTTGGCCAGTAAAGTATTTATGGGACTCACATATCATTAATGTAATCAACAAAATCAGACATGTTTTCGTTTTTATGGATGAAATAATTTAATATTTTACAATAGTGAAAAGTAGCTTTTTCAAATTTAGAAAGTTAATTATTTAAATTGCAAGACTAGCAATTGAAGAAAGTTTATTTTATTTTTACTGTCTGTCTAGCACCTTTAGTTTTATTTTTGAAATGGTAATCATTTATGCTGTTTTTGCACATAAGTGTAATAAGTAAAACAAAAGAATTTTTTTTTTTTTTTTTGCAAAAAATTTGATCACTTACCTAACTTAAGCTTGAGGTAAACTGCATACAGAAAGCTGTAAAAAATAAAAATGATACACATATCAAAGCCTTTCTAAACAACAAAAGTTTAGATGGGTTAGTTTAAACAACAGACTGGTCTGTGAAATTTATTTTAAAAATTCCTCATACATTTTTTTTTTACCTTGTGATACATATGTGACTAAGATATAGAGTATGTGTATTGCATATTTATTTAATTTTCTTGTCATTTTTATATGATGGATGACAGCCATGAACACTTCTGAATGTATGATACAAATTATTAATTTTTTTTACAAGACAACTCACTCAAGTTGGACCATCAGAAGTTTCATTGTTATTTTTTATAGTTCAATAGTATATTTTTTTTACTGTTTCTTTTATCATTCTTGTTTAAAGTTATTCAAACATCTAAATTTAAAATCACCCATATACATTTATATATTTTAGAATGTCCAGATTCATTCATATCATAGTTTTAAATTTATAAATGTGTGTGGATGATTTTTAAATTTCCATAATCATTCATAGTTCAAAATCACCCATGAACATTTATATATTAAAAATTTCCACAATCATTCACAATTTAAAATCATCCATGAAACATGTAAATGACCATTTGTCAAGTGAAGGTTGACTAAAGATTGGAGAGACTTGACAATAATTATGTGTTTAAATTATTAGCTTGACCATTGCTTTGTCCATAATTGTGAACTTTTGAGTTCCATTTTTCAGGCTGTTGTAGTCAGTTATATCCTTTACATGGTTAGTCTTTCACTGTACAATTTGCCAGACATTTTAATGACAAATAAAACCAATAAACACATTTCTGAAAGTTTGTTGTTTGGTTTTTAACTTTTAGCCCAGCCTGGTTGAGTAATTGAGTTGCTATGGGGTTTTATTTTCTTCAATTCAAATGGACCTAGGAACTAGATCTAATTATTTAAACATGGTGTAGTGTAAAGGGTAATGGCTTTAAAACTGTATATTATGTATATCCATACATGACCTTCATTATACTACTTTCTATTGGCTAAGTACAATTCATTTGTTTAGACCAGCATCCATATTTAGATTTCCATCTAGGTGAAATTAACTTTGGTTAGCACTACATACATTAAGGAGCTGTACTACCACCTGACTGACCATGCCGCCCCTATACCTTACAACAGATCTACTAATGGTGTCCATGATTATTGAAATAAATTAAAATAGTTATTTTTGTTAGGGGGCAGATGGCCTAGCAGTAGTGAGCTGCTTCGCTGAACCAAAAGTCTCAAGTTCAAATTCAGGTTCAACTGAACAGTAGGATGCTCCTTAGTCCACCCAGCCCTGATGGGTACCTACATTATGGAGAAGAGGTCTCTGAAACATTAAGTCAACTTCATCTGCCCCATGTGACTTCACAGAAGAAACAGAAAGTTGCAAGCATGTTTTCAAAATTAACGGATTACTTCCTAATCCAGAACCTTGAAAGGACCTCCAAAACAATTATTACCCAAACTAAAATCTAAATTTCATTCATTTCTTTTCTGATTACTTCGTCCTGATGGGTGTTGTTAAAATACTTGAGTATGATTAATGCTGAATTTTTGAAGACTTGTTCCCCAGACATACTCCCACAATAGCTTCAGTCGGTAAGTTTTTTTTAAACTTGACCATAAGGGTTATGACATCTTGCTCATTACACCAGCATTGCTAAAGGTTTACTCTAGTGAGCACACATTTCAACAGTGTCTAACAATTATGAATAAATATAATACAAAAGAACCGTTTAATTTATCACAAATATTTATTACAAATAAATTAATGCATTTAAAATTTATTATATACAGGTATTAATTATGAATGCCACATAAAAACCAGTCAAAAATTACTGTTGTCAAATCTATAAATTATCATAAGAAAATGACCTGCACATATTGAATTTAGCACCATACCATCAGTATTTTAGAAATTCTTGCTTCATAAGTCATGCATTCTCAAAATAATTTACAAATACAACACAGACAGACTAAGTCTTTAAAATGCAGACATTAAATAAATGTAAAAATTTTAACACTACAAACCACGTGTACCATTAATATAAATAGTTCTTAAAAATAATGCCAAATTAAAAGAATTTCAAGTTAAATGCTCAGTAAAAAGAGGCAGTGTTAAAACTTTCTAAGTAAACATGTATAAAACCTATAATGATTGTGGAGTAGTTTTAAAACAATACATTAGAGAGATCTGTACAGAGCAAGATGAGGGGTTGAGAGAGATGAGTGAGGTTTAGAAGTCTTCTTCCAGAGAGAACTGGTGGCTTGTGGGGGATTTGTTCATCACCCCCATTTTCTGGTACTCTCCCACTCTCTTCTCAAAGAAGTTTGTTTTTCCCTCTAATGATATGTGTTCCATGAAGTCAAAAGGATTCTCTGAGTTGTAGCACTAAAGAGAAGAAATATACATGGGTTAACAATCAATTCCAGGATATGTAGTAATCTAATGCATTAGAATGCACAAATGTGTAGTACTTTTATTTACATGCAACAAGTATAAGGTAACAAGAAGCATGGAAACTGGCTCTATTAAATTTTGAAATGAGTTAGAAAAATAAGAATCTTATCAGGAAAAAGCCATGTAATTATCTTCTTGTTCTATCACTAGCAATTCATTCCCCACAAATGACGTCAAGTTAACTCATTTGCTACAAAAGCCTATCTTATCCTACACCTGGGGACAGTTGGAGAGACTAGCCCAGGACAGAGATGCCTGGAAAGCTCTTGTCAGCAGCCTATGTCCCAGGAGGGATGACAGGGAAACCTAACCTAACCTGCCTCATTCAGTTGCATTAGTAACAAATTAGTTAAAACTATTATAGGCTATATAGTAGGGAATTTAAGAATTAAAATGCATCAACTTTTGAATCAGGTGGTATATTGTGACCAAAAGTGATCTTGGAGAAAAAAAAAAAGCTCAAGCAACTCGGAATTGTTTTAATTTAAATTATTTTGAAATGTCCGCTGAAACAATTTGTTTTCTGTGATGTCATTTTTTATTATTAGTTAACTATTAGGAAGATATCTGCCTTGTACATTATACACTCAAATTTTACTTCATTATGCTTTTTTTTTAAAAAGTTGAAAATAGCTTGGCCATACAGGAAGTAAAATGCTCAGGGTTAATAGATTACAAAATCCACACAACGAAGTATGTAATTGTACAGCTAGCAACTACTACCAGATACTTACTTTTTCACACCCCAACTCCACTAAGAGCCTGTCTGCAACAAATTCAATATACTGTTTCATTAAGTTGCAGTTCATGCCAATTAGGTTGACTGGCAGAGCATCTGTGAGGAACTCCTGTTCTATAACCACAGCGTCTTTAATGATTTCATAAATGCGATCCTGGGAAGGCTTGTTTAACAAATGTTTGAACATCAGGCAGGCAAAGTCACAATGTAATCCCTGAAATATGATTATTGAGACATTAGAAAATTGGGAAATAATTAGGAAATTTTAACATTTGCAGTATTAGCAGGTGGAAATTTCCAAAAAATATTTGCGATCAAAATTTTAGAAAATCTTATTCAAAATATGATTAATATCAATTAGAGCTTGGATAATGGTTTTTCAAATAAATGTTTTAGAAAACTGCAACCTAATACAATTAAAAAAAAAATTTAACACCATCATACCTCATCACGGCTAATCAATTCATTGCTGAAGGTAAGACCAGGCATGATTCCACGTTTTTTCAACCAGAAAATGGCAGCAAAGGAACCAGAAAAGAATATCCCCTCAACAGCAGCAAAAGCAACCACTCTTTCACTGTATGGGTGCTCTTCATCACCAATCCACTTGATAGCCCATTCAGCCTTCTTTGTCACGCATGGCAGAGTTTCTATGGCATTGAACAAAAAATCTCTGAAAAAGGAAATTTTTTTTTTATCAATATACAAACTAGGAAACTTTTTAACAAATAAAGATTGAAAGGTTAGTAATTTCATAATTTACTTTTAAGAATAATACTGCTGAGTGACAAACCTTTCTTTTGAATCTTTAATGTATGTGTCAATGAGTAGACTGTACATTTCACTGTGAACATTTTCCATAGCAATTTGGAAGCCGTAGAAACAACGAGCCTCTGTTACTTGGACCTCTTTACTGAACCTCTCAACCTGGAGAAGGAAAGTAATATTTTAAAATCTCCAGAGTTTAGTGCATGAGTGGTTTAAACATGATTTGACCTTACTAACAAGAATTAATGACACCAGCGAGTTGATGAAAATCCTTCCGTAATGTTGTTGACATGGAATATAAATGTGTTTCTTTAGATTTAGGAAGATAAAAATAATAAAAGATAAAATTTTATTAAAAACTTAAGCCTAAAATTAATTCAGAAATTTAATATTTTTAGAATCAATGCTATACAAGTTGCAGATCCAGAGAACTTGAAAATAATTTGTTGAGTTTAAGGCTACATTTCTATTTATTTTCATCAAGCCTAAGTTATAACCCGATGTTTCACTTTCGTAAGATAAACACTGATTGGCTGTAAAGGAACTCAGTGATCGATTTCTAACAGCCGCACTTTAGTTATTTTGTTTACAAAACTTTGCAGATCAAGTTTTTAAATAACATGGCAAATTTAAACACCATGACCTAGTTTTTCTATTTTTAACTTACAATGTGTACAATAAAATTTATGGCGGCCTATCGAATTTTTTAAAATTTTTTTATTTAGTTACCGAAAATATTTAAAACATCAAATACATCCAATCTTTAGTAAAGTCCGAAAAAACCCAGACAGACAGGATTTTATAACCATATTAATTGTAACTACGGAGTGCAAGATTTTTAAATTAATTTATGGACCTCTCAAATACCTTTGAGACTTTTCTCGCTGGTGTCTTATTTAAATATAAGTGAAGTAGAAACTGGACAACAGAACTTTTTCAAAGAATTAGTTGCAACCAGTAAGTGGTGAATTAAAGCACAATTAAAAAGTATCGACTAACAGTTTTAGCTACTAAATTATGTTAACATTACAATTCTAAAGTTTCAACACTAAAAACTTACCAAATTTTCATTAACAATGCCATCACTGGCTGCGAAAAAAGCCAAAACATGGGAGATAAAATGTTTCTCTTCTGGCTTCAATTTTTCCCAATGATCCAGGTCCTTAGACAAATCCACCTCCTCAGCTGTCCAGAAGGAGGCTTCTGCCTTTTTATACATCTGCCAGATATCATGGTACTGGATAGGAAATAGCACAAATCTGTTGGGGTTTTCTTTCAGCAAAGGTTCTTCAAGAAGCTCCTTCTTGGCAACTGGTTTTGACTCTACTTTTACTGGCTGGAAAGATATGGAAACATTCTTCAATGTTAATCTTGCTGTGAATTTGTTTATGAAAACATGAAATGTTGCATAAATATTTTGAAATAAAGAAAACAAGTTGATGTGCATGGTTTCATAATGCTCAATTTTAACATCTGACCTTTAAATCCACATTCACTGATAATTTCACCTTTTAAGTTTATAATAAAATTTTAATTAAGTTTCGCATTTTTACTATTTAATAAAAAATTATTAAGTTCACTATGTACTAATTTTAAATATCTTTATCAAACAACAGTAGCTAAGAAAACTGAATTCATTAGAAACTTACCTCTTGTTTGGTAATTAATTTATCAGAACTTTGTTCAATTAATGAATTCTGCAAATGTAAAAAAAAAGGATGTAAGAAAATTTTAAAACAATGTTAATGTTAGGTAAGCTTACAACAAATTTTGTTAACCGTCTAAATATCATTTAGATTAGATTGCTCACCTGTAACTGACTTGTTCCCAGTGGTTTACGTTGGTTTAGTGTATTTTTAGACACAGGTGCCTGGGAAAGAAAAAAAGTTTAAACTTTAAAGTGAAACTATAAAGATGACCATACAATGCCTTAAAGTCACTTAAATGTTAAAAGGCTACAGCTTCAATAACATGCAACTATAGTTTCATAAAAAAACTAGCCACCTTAATGTCTTCCAAAACACATTTAGAAATGCAGATGAATAATTATTAAAAACTGCAGTCCAGCAAAGAAGGGATCAAAGATAAACTAGTAACACTGACCCAAATGAAATATAATAGATATGGTTATGGCTGAGAGCTTAGCTTCTGAGAAATAAATGTGTGCAGCTTTAAGCTGCATCAGTAAAAATAGGAACTGCAAGGCAAGGACAAACCACACAAGCCCAATTTAGAGAGATTACAAATTCGTTAGACATGGACTAGTCTAACTATATATTTAATGATTAAGATTGCAACATGATATTGTTTTCATAGTCATAATGTTGCACATCAATTTCTTTAGCACTTTTCGTTTCTAGGGTGTTATAAATATAAAAACCAAGTAGAAATTTCACTGCACCAATCTCATGAATTTTTTAGGCCTATGTTGTTGAAAGTACTAAAAAAAAACCTGGGCCTACATTCAAATCTATCATATAATGCATACATTCTACATCTGGAGAGGGATAATTAAAATATTTAAGTGCAACATTCCTTTCCCCGATGAAGATTCTAGCTAGACTCTTAATCTAGATGTAGAAAAATCTAGAATCTAGACCAGACAAAGCTAAGATTCTAGGCCTACACAAATAGATCTGTAGGGATCCTAGTAAATTTCATATTTTAAAAATAGCCTTAGGCCTATTTGTTTCGGCCTGCTTAACCACACTACTCTTACTAGAACTAGATCTACTAATCAAGAGAGATTCAATTAATTATTAGATTCTAGACCTAGTAGTCCTAATGTATCGAATCTATTAGGCCTAGATCTAGATTCTATATTAGATTACTTTAGATCTAGATTATCAGCTTCATTAATTAGTATTAAGAAGGCCTAGGGCCCTTGGCCAAATTATGAAATTAATTTGTCTAGCTCTAGCTGAGTCTAGCTAGAGTCTAGATAGATTTTTAGTAGATATCTAGATTCTAGATCTAGCTAAAGTCTAGATCAGTAGATCTAGATCTACCAGTCCAGTAGAATCTAGATCTAGATTCTAGATCTGTCAGCCCCTTTGAGAACTTTATTGGCATTGCATCATCAGCACCCTTCAGTAAACTACATCATTATTCAACTAATTTGTTCTAAGATCTAGGAATCTAGATAGATCTAGATCTAGCTAGACGTCTAGATCTCAAACTACAATATTGAGTAGGCCTATAATAAGTAGATAGATTCTAGATCTAGATTCTAGATCTAGATTTCTACGTGCCCTTAAAAAACGCCCACTTTTAAACAATGACTCTTCACTCTTCCGTGAGCTTTTTCCCGCGAAAAAAAAATCGATAGGGGAGACTGCTCAAACTTCGACCGATCCGTTTTCTCCCGAGCCGAAGGTTCGCTTCTCTTCGTTATATCTCGTAAACCAATCAACATAGCGGTATAATTTTTTCACTGTTAAAAACGTTCTCCAACGCTGATTGGTTTGGTATAAATAGTTAACCAATCGCTATGAAGGATTTAATACTATATGCAAGCCTAGACACTGACCCAAATATTTCCTTTTGGTTTTAACTTCGACCAGGTTGCTCCAACTTCGACCGGCGGCTTGTTCTAACTTCGACCGCTTTAGGAATATGACCGTAGCCTGGGCCTATTGTTAAAAACACTTATTTAGGTGGCCTTTGTTGTGTATTTAAAGGTTTTTAAATAGGCTAGCTTTATCTTCAATTGAAAACAAAAACAAAAAAAGAAGTAAACACAACGACATTTTTAACAGTAAAAAAGGAAAAAATATTTATAGTAATTTACAGACAACACATGTAGGCGAGCCTACAACACATCATTAATTTAATTTTTTTGCAGCCTTTTCTTTTCTCACATCTGCCCGTCTTTTCTTCTCATTCAACTTGCTTTCCTTTTCCTCGGCCTGCCTTTTCTTCATTCCTATTACCTCATCACTGGTCAACAACCTGTGAGTTGTAATTTTCCGTGATGAGCTTTTTTTTTCCGCCGTTGGCAAGACGGGTTTATCAAAAACGCTTGATAATTCCGCCAACCATTTCTCATGTGTTTCACTTCCACTTGCTTGGTTAACGGCTTCATCCTCTTCGATGCCACTTATGTCCATGGCAAGCTTTAGGATGTCCGAAAAGTTTTCGTTAGCACCCGTAGCACGTATTTCGCCGATAGGCCTACTTTCATTTTGGTCCTCAGGAGGTGACCACCATGGGTCAGTGTTGAGGACATCTGCGTCGACCATTGTTGCTTCAGGAGCAGAGGGAGCATATGCTTCCTCGAACATGGCCATATCCTGAGAGACAGAAGCAATAGGTTGATTTTGATCGCTTGCAACTAGTGTTGAAGGTGCTTGCCGGTCAAATGCCTCACTTGGCAATGTGTCACTTTTTGTGACAACCGTTGGATCAAACGGATAGATTCCGGTGGCCTGAAAAGCTTTTTTGATGGTGCTTGGGCAAAAGGCTTGGCTCCATGCGGCAGTGAACAGTTTAGTCCATGTGACTTTACTGATCACGTTTGCCGGGTGCTCCGAAAGAAATTCAGTGCATTCTGCACCATAATATTTCTTAAACGGCCCAAAGACACATTTGTCCAACGGCTGCAACTTGTGTGTTGTATGGGGTGGCAAGGCGAATATGTGTATATTTTCATTCCTTGCTGTTTCCAGCAGATCCACAACCTCATGGGAGCTGTGTGAATCTAACAGGAGAAGCTGGGGGCGGTCTGGGCCACAATGTTTAAGGAAAACTTGCTTAAACCATTGGACTCCCAAAAGATCTTCCATCCACCCAGACTCCTGATAAGTCTACACAGCTCCCTTTGGCGCATCACAGACGTTGAACGACGAAACTGCTCGCTGGGTTTTGCCCTTCACTATTATCATGGGGGGCATTGACTCGCCAGCGGCATTAATGGTGGCAAATATGGTTATGTTTTCACGAGACCCTGTCACACGTGCTGACACCCCTCTTACTCCCTTCTGGGCAACTACTTTTGTTGGCTTGTGCTGTAACTGTACTCCAGTCTCATCACAATTCCAAATGCATTTAGGCCGCGAAGTAAGCTGCAGATCGTCTAACAGCTTCCCTAGAGCTTCAAAGTAGTTTTTTACAACATTGCTGTTGAGCATTGTCATTCGACACTGTGGTAAGGCTTCTGGATTCCGGATGGTCAGTTCAGGGTGCCTCCCCTTCAATTTCCTCCAGTACCCCTCTCCAGGAACACCATTTTTGAATCTTGTTTTTATTTCCAGACGCCTTGCAATGTTTCCTACCATTGCTAGAAGCCGGCGTTTTGTATATGGAAACCCCGCTTTTGAAGCATCGAGGACTCTCGATACTATCTGTTTTTCTAAAGCAGGGTCAATTTCACAGCTTCGACCAGGCTTAGACCCTGCTTTTATTCGGCCCTTAACATGGTCAATAATAGTTGTTTTGGGCACCCCAAACTGCAATGCTGCCTTGCCATAAGACATGCCCTGTCTTACTGCATCTACAGCCTTTTCTAGGTTTTCCGTTTCATACGAAATATACGACCTTTTTTCTTTTTTATCTTTTGGTCTGTTGATAAAGCATATGTCAGTTGTTTTTAATAAATTTAAATTAAAGGAAAAAAAATAAACTAATATGCCTAATCTAATAGATCTAGTACAATTATAGGCCTACTTTATGCTAGGTTCCTATGTAGATCTACATTTGGTTACATCGGTCGAAGTTAGAACACCGCATTTTTTACATGGTTTTAACTTCGACCGATTTGTTTTTCACTATTTTTTTAAATTTTTACAACCCTAAAAAAAAAAAAAAAAGCACACATATGTAGATTAACCAACATTATAATTTATTTTCAAGTTTAAAAACTGTTAAAAGCAAAATTACTTACGTTTTAGGCATTATGAAAGAAGGCACTAAAAAGCTCACAAAATGCAAATTTGATATTTTCACTCGATAAAACTCACGGACGCTAACTAGCCTAACTTCGTGGATAAAGTGCTCGAAAACGGCTAAAGATAGACCTGTCATTTCAAAAGGAAAACACAACGCAATTCAATTGTGTAAATAAAGATATATTTTTTTAAAGCCAGTAATATTTATTTATTTTTTTATCAAATATTTTTCTGACCCAATACCGAATTCGGTCGAAGTTAGAACCCGGTCGAAGTTAGAGCAGTCTCCCCTAGGGCCTACAAAATTAAATGTTCAGTTGGCAGCCAGCTTGTTCTAGAAGGTTAGGGCATCATACAGATGTTTATTAACATCTAATTAACTAGATTTAGATCCACAGACCAAGCATGTCATTCGCATTTTTAACAATTGTGAACAAAGTCTGATAAAAAATTAAAACAATTTATTACATAACAATCTACAAATCTTACATAACAGTAACAGAGCTACAACACAGGACAAAAACAGACAGTACATCACAAAATTATATTATAAAATATAAATTTCTAAATAGTAAATGTACCTTGTTTTCGTCGTTGATCTTTGATGATTTCAATTGAGCTGACAAATCAGATTCGATACGAGACATAATAATAGCAGAAGTCATCTTGTTCAATTCAGTATTGCAATATTATTTCTGAAGTGAAGAAAACGTCTGTTCTCTTTGCCACGGATACACAAACTAATGTTTAATTTACCCGCAATTTTCTTGTTTCTGGCACACGATTTGTTGCCAGATGTGAGCGTTTTGATTGGTTAGTTTGCTTGGTGGGCTAAACCTTCGTATCGATGCGGATTTAGAATTAGTATCGATATGAGAACTCAACTAGCTTTATAAGGCGGAAAAAAAGCGCAATTAGGCCTAGATCTAGATATAGAAAAAAATCTTGATTTCTAGATGTAGATCTAGATCTATCTTCGCACTAGTATCTTCGTCCACTTCTACCAATTAAAAATAAAATATATGACATAAATAAAAGAAAAAAAATGTGGGAATGAACTAAGCGGGTATAGCCTCGTATCTTACATATGTATATGACTACTCTTAAAAAATAATTTTCATGAATTTTATTATTTTATTTAACAATGCTACAATGGACTACAACATTCGGAACTAGATCAACTTTGATTTGTTTTCATTCGACTTTGTAATCTACTAAGGTTTGTAATTCACTTGTCAAAGGCTTGGAATTCACTTGTCAAAGGCTTGGAATATCTCTTCCAGGAGTTGTACATTACTCTAACTCAGACATATAATCCCTCGTTATCAGCATGTAGTTCATCAACCAATAGAAATGTAACTCTTTCCTCAGCTATGGGGGTCATCCATAAATGACGTCACGCTTTTTGGACGATGTTTACCTTCCCCCCCCCCCTCCCCTCCGTCACACATCGTCACAAAAACCAGACCCCCACCTCAGCTTAATTACAACCCCTCCCCCCCCCCCCCTCAAAATTACTGTTGAATTTTTCTTAAAACGTCGATATTTTTTCCAAAATCTTATCAGAACTCCGTCAAAAATAGAGTATTTTGATCAATTCCTATTACAATTTATTAAAACAGTTTTCTTCTTCTTCTTCTTCTTCTTCGTTCTTAATTATTAGTGTTGAAGGGGATCGAGATTTATCTGCCAGTGGGTTTGAACTCGAGACTTTGTTCGAATTTATCAACCATGAGCTTTTTGCCGACTCGACCACGCCTCCAACACAATTAAGCATTACGTGTCAACTGGTTATGCGCCATTGAGGCCATTGACTCTGATTTCAGCCTGCTTTTCTTTTTTGGATTTGCTTCCATAGCCTTTGTCCAACCAAGAACAAACTACAAGGCAACAGTTGTTTCATTTTGGAGTTGTCTCTCCTAGAAGAGTGGCTGTCCCCAGCTAAGGAGCCTCACCTGCCCGAGGGTTCGAACTCGAGACTTTTCGGTTTAGCAACCATGAGCTTTACCGACTCGACCACGCCGACCCCTAACAGTTTTCTAGAACGGGAAATAACGGCTAAAATTCGTTTTCTAACATTGCTTTTTTATAATGCTAAAGTGTGACGTCACACCATCTGAACCTCCCTCTCATCACACAGCGTCACAAAATTACGGACCCCCCTCCCCCCTACGAGTCATTTATGGACGAACCCTATGTTTGTATGTGGTGTTGATATTGGTCTCGAGATACATTAGCAGTTTGCTTCTGTGACTCGAGCTTTGTATGGTGGGGAACTATAAAAACAACTTCGCGAGACATGAATAAACCATAACGCGAATGAATTAGAAACAGCAGCGTCACAAGACGGGAGTGGGGTGCGGTCCGCATCGGTTGCAGAGTTTCTTTCAGGCATCTGTCCAAACGAAATAGAAAGTACATAGTAAATATATACTTTTACCAGTGTCCGCTCCCCCACCCACTCGAAAGTTTCAAGTGCCCCTCTCACCGCCCGCGGTGAAAAAGTCTGAAAGAAACACTGAATGGGTGATGTCACCGTTCAAGGGGTGACACCAAATAAAAAATTGTCAAATTTACTAATAAACCAGTGTTTTATCATATTTTGAGTAGGTTCAGTAGCGAATTTGACTTGGTTATTTCAATGTTAAAGGTAAGTACACAGCCCCTGTAGCAGTGGCGTAGCTACCGTAAAGCTAGCGTAAGCAAGCATAGGGGCCCAAGGCAAATAGGGGTCCTTTTTCGAAAGTTTTAGGGGGGGTGGGGGTGCAGATCAGATCGAAAGTCTGAGGGGGGGGGTTGCAAATCGAAAGTTTGTCCCCGGTCGCCGGGGAGGGTCGCTACGCCTCTGAGGGAGGGGGGGGGGGCACTAACACTTTTTGCATAGGGGCCCAAAAATCCTAGCTACGCCACTGCTCTGTAGAATACAATCCTGGTAAAGACAGAACAATTTTAGCCAGATGGTCTCGTCCAGTATAGGTCAATAAAAGTCTATTGTTGTGTTTCTAAGGTTATGAAAGAGGACGTTCAGAAACGCTCAATTAGTAAGGCTAATTATAGTGTTACCAATTCTCACCTTACTAGGCATGCTGCCCAGCTTCGCTTAGGCTTTCGAAAACATTGAGAATTTGAATGCTTAATTAATTCGCCCGAGGGTCGGTCTACGACCTCAAGAGTTATGGACATTTTTTTTAAATTTATAGCTCATATAAGGTACCGGTCAGTCGAGGTCAGTTTTGACCCCCTCATCGTAGACTTTTCGGCCAACCGGCCCCCATGTTCTGTCGCCCCAAGGCAAGGTCCTGCCAAATTTGAAGCGCCTGCGGCGCCGGGAAGTGCCCTATCGGACACCCGACAATCTAGATCTAGATCTAGATTCCTAAAAGAATTTTTTTTTTAAGTTTAGCCCGAGCATAATTTAAAAAAATACATTAACCAAGTTGACTTGGTGTGTCTCGAACCCGCACCACCTGCGTGGTTTAATGTACACCAGGGGTCTCCAAACTTTTCAGCCCGAGGGCCGCATCAACTATCAAATATGAGTTCGAGGGCCAGAGTTTCTTCCAGGCATCTCTTTTGGTGACGGAGGCACCCCCCCCCGCCACAAGAACGCCACTCCCCCCCCTTTTGCTGGGTAACTGCTCACATTTACTTCAATGGTATTTGCACTCAATGCCACATTTTCAGTTAGTTTTGAATTCTTCAGCCACCTCCAACAAACATTTTTTCCGTGGACAAAAAGATTTCCGAGGGCCGGATGAGAGGAACTCGCGGGCCGCATGCGGCCCGCGGGCCGTAGTTTGGAGACCCCTGATGTACACTAACATCTCCGCTATTTAGGCACCTTATAATATACGGAGAATGAAACACGTATTTTAAAATCTTAACTTACGCGAATATGCCTATTCTTTCAAATTAATTTTTTTATCCCAAATTAGCCAGTTCCAAACAAAGATTTTGTATAAAATAAATAAGTCTTGAAATAGTTTAGTCCTAATATAGAAATTTATTTTTGGAATTGATTTTAGAGAAGTTAGAGTCTAAATCTAGATCTTAGCGTCTACGTCTAGATCTAGTTATTGCGTAGATTTAGATTTAGATTTAGTCTAGATCTAGAATCTCTAGATCTAGAATCCAAATACATAAAATAAATTTTATGAGTTTAGGCCGGAAAAATTGTATTGTATACATTTCATAGTGTACGTAGATCTAAATCAAATTTGAATGAAATAGTTCATTTCTTTTTATTCTAAACACGGCAGATGACGTCATTAGTTAATGTATAAGCAATAGTGACGTCACAGTTTTATGCGTTCTTTTTCACATATATTAATGCTTTTCCGGTTGCATAAATAATACTGTTTCTCTACATTCGAATACGCCTTTAATTTTTATTTTTCTTCTTTAAATAAAATTGTGGTTATACATTTAAAACATCTAACATATTATTTTCAACAAAAGTCCGTATAAAGTTCTCCATATATCGCTGCCGTTTCTGACGTGATGTCCGGCGAAAATATTTTGCGGACAGACAGAGAGAGAGAGAGAGAGGTGCGAACGTGGGGTTTTATAGATTTAGATTCACGGTTGGCAAGGCTATTCAATACGGTGTGGAGTGGTAAGTTCAGATCCTGTGTCTCTAAATTGTTCTCACTTTACTGATACTAGAGTCTGTACTTGTGTCAAGCTTGAACGTTGAAATAACAAGTTATGTCAATATTAAAATTACAGTAACAGCGCCAGCTTCTAGCCCATCTTTCTAGAAGTTTCAATAGAATCCTGAAGTATTTTCCCACCATGTTATATGAACAGCGATAACCGATGTTAGTCTACGTACTTATCGCTTCTCAGTGGAAAGCAGAATGATACTTTGGTTTTAAAATCATGAAAATTCTAATCGTGACATAATCCGACCTTAAATCAAAGTGGAAATTCTTAAAGGAGAAAATTTAACTAGTAGAGAAATATTTTTTTTCAAAACCCAAAACATTAACTTAAAGCGAAATTTCAATGTCGCGAGATATGTTTCAGTTTTATTGATATTTATATTTTTTCTATCGTTTTTTGTTTGTTAGTTAAACAATAACAACAAACGAGACTTTCTATAGATTTTCATGTTTGTACTTTCTTTAGCTTAACAATTAATTACAAAAAATATAGTTTCATTACGCTAAACCTATCTTTTGTTTTTGCTGAGCCAAACTTCAATTAAAAAGCAAATAAAACAAACTCCTTTTCATCATTTAGGCCAATTCTTCTTCTGTTTAATTGACTGCTGTTCACAAAGCTCCCCTCTTCTTTGCCTTTGACTTGTGATTCACGCATAGACAAAAGCCTACAGCCTGTGTTTCTTCCAGTCTTTTTATTTCTCGGGGGGTGGGGGAAGGGGAAGGAGGGCTAAATTTTCCGGGGGGGGGGGGGCTGACACTGTTGAAAGTATATATTTTCTATATAACCCCCCCCCCCCCCCGAAGAGATGCCTGGAAGAAACCCTGCCTACAACCCTTTCTGGGGGTTATCTCTATATTTTTATTTCTTAATATCACTCTGTTTGTTGTTACATTGTGACGTGGTGGGGGGGGGGGGGGCGTGAAGGCTGTCCTTTAAAAGTTGTATGAAAAGGTGGAATGTTATAAGTCTTTAAGTACAATGCCACGTTATAAGGGGTGGCTGAAAGTGTTTTTGTTTTGTTTCATAATATCCTCACATTAAGTAGCCTAGGAGAACTGGGTGAAGTATAGATCTGTTTATCTACCTGGTCTAAGTATGCGTGAACATAGGCCTACAAGAACAAATTACAAGTGAAACATGTTCAGTCATGCTTATCTTACGTATGAACAAGTTAATTTCTTCTAACATTCCCGCTTTTTTGACCATTTTGAAATTATATGATGATAAAGCAGTCACGACAATAAAAGTAGGCGATAGAATTTGTATTGATGGATTGTGTATCGAAAGTATTAGTAGTATCGAAGCCGCCCGGCTTGATGAAAGTCAAGGTCATTCCGCGCTTTTCTTCTTTGTTTTTTCTTTATGTAACACCCTGTTATTTAACATTAAAGATTAAAATATAATTTGCTGATTTATAAAAATCTACAACAATCTTTTAAATATGTCTCTAAAAAGTGAAAATAAACTAATAAAGTTAATATTATGGTCAATAGTTGATCTGGAAAATTTTGACGTACAGCTGATCAACATGACACTTGACCCCGTAACCAAGCAAATGCGAATTATTGAGCCCTGTTATATAATAGCATTAAAAAATGCATAGTAACACCAATAAAATAAAATGTATCTAATGTATAGTTTCTAAAATTAGCCAAACATTTTGATACCGATAACATTGAATTTTTAATAGTTACAGATGCATTTAAATATATTTTTTGTAATGCGCATCAATGCTATTTTATGAGTGCATTGGTCGTTGTTTGGAAATGGCGGTGGACAGTGTTAAAGTTATAAATTACGATCATATCAAACGCAGCAAACCACAATCTGGACGTCTTTATAAAGGTAGACAGTATGCATCAGCAATACGACTTTGCTTTTTTATGCTTTAAGTTGGATTTAATATTAAATTTAAACACATGTTTACTTGGCTATACATTATTTTATTAGGCCTATTTACACTATTTAGGCTATTATTATAGACCCTTATATTGCCTTATAATTAATTATTACAATTAATAATTATTATTATAAATTCTAGAATCTAGTACTCAAGATGAGTACTGTAGACTCACTCTAGAGCTAGACATACATACTGTTTAAAATGCAAAAGTGTTATCACACTCCCCTTATAAATAGTAGACATTTATAAATAGTAGGTTGCTGAAGCAATAATTTAGTCAGTATTTTAAAAGAAAAGTGTGAGGAAAACAAATCTGTTTTATTTATGTTAAAATTATGGCTTTACCACATCCCTCCTTTAAAAATGGTTTGCTAACTTGTTCATCACTTTAACCCTGGTATCTTGTATACATTTTTAAATGCCCATTATTTACTGAATTCACAGGTCAGGCTATTGTTGCTGCCAATGCATCAATACCAACAAAATTCCAAACTATTGTCACAGAGAACTGTGATAAAAAAGGATTTTTATCCAAGGCTAAACGATTTAATGATGATTCTTTCATGGTAAGATTTCACAGTTGTGTGTATTGTAATATATATAGTGAGGAGTGACTCTTAGTTTCCTCTTACTTAGGCCTAATCTATATTACACTGATATTTTTTAAATGCATTGCAAAATGTTATTTCAAATTATGATGGCTTTGTGGTTTAGAAGCTTAGCTTATTGGTTGTAAGCATAAACAGTTTTCATACTTATTAATTCACAGACAGAAGTTCCAGCTCCTGGAAGCTATGGGGCTTTAAGCAAAGATGATGTCACAAATCCATCTTTTTCTAAGAAAGGAACTGGCTCTTTTGCTTCTAAGGTAACATATAACAACCTGCTTGCCTACTTCAAACTCTAATATAAAATTTAAAAAATATGCTCACAAGTTTTTATTTCCCTTCTATGCACAATGATTTTAAAGTTAAAATTGAGAAAAATGTCAATTGTGAATTTAATACTTCACAATTCTGTAGGAAGTGAACTTTATTATCTTCCTTTGTTGATAAGAATCTGTATTTCATTTGAAGTTATTTTGTAAAAATTAAATAAACCATATCTACACTATCTTTAAAAAAAAACAGTCAAAAAGGCAACTCAGTTTTGCACTGCCAAGCGGTCCTGGACCTGGAATCTATGCCTTACCAAGTCTTCTTAGCACCAGGAAAAATTTTAACAGGTGTAAAGTTGAAAGGCTGTTTCAGCTTCCTATAGCCCAGACTGTCCAGAAATCAGACGGAGTGCCTGCCCCTAATTCATATGAGGTGAGTTTTAAATCAAAATGAAATTTGGTTCAAGAACAAACTCACTTTAAATAATCAAAAAGAATGTTGTACTGTAAATTGTAAATAACTGGATAAGATAAAATTTTTAGAAAAAAAAATGCTTTGATAGATAGATAAATATTATTTATAAAAAGCACGGATTAACATTTTAAGTTGAATTTTTTTTGTAAATTCTGTACTCTTTAATGCTGATAGGTGCTAAAATATTCTATGGGCAAGTCAAATAATGTCACAGCTAATGCAGCATTCAAGTCCAAAACAAAGAGAGACATGCTGAATTTATCGGAACAAAAGAACAATCCAGCACCAGGTAGTAGAGTGAGCTGTGGGGTGGGGCTGAGGGTGTGGTCCAGTTCACATGGTGTTGTTTTATGTAAATATA
The DNA here is from genome assembly GCF_028476545.2 of Physella acuta. Taxonomy (NCBI): domain Eukaryota; kingdom Metazoa; phylum Mollusca; class Gastropoda; family Physidae; genus Physella; species Physella acuta. Next base: position 126,123 of record NW_026732630.1, on the reverse strand, counting down.
TGCAGGAAGGCTTGCTAAATTGAGAGTCTAGATGGATTCATAGGGGAAGAATAGGCATAAATGTGTACACTAATGCAAAAATGTACAGCTGTTTTGCTGGGTAGAGGATGTAAGAGTTGTTCATGTTTTCTGATTTCTTTAAAATTAATTACATTTTAAGTAGTATAGCAACTACGGCGTTTAAAAAAATACTGTTTAAAAATCTAATTTTTCTCATCACTGCTAGGTCAGTATGACATCAATGACCAGCTGTTGCACCAGAGTGCAAAAGTTCCACTGTCCAGCTTTAAGTCAAAGTCTAAACGTCAGTTACAACCTAAAGGGGATGAGGTAATTGTTTATATTTTTATGATACAAGAACACAATCCACAAGTTAACGTTAAAAAACCCAGTCAAATTGATATTTACAGATGGGGGAGTATGATATGGTTGTTTATATATTTACTTATAAATTTATTATATATGCTTCATAATGCTTTATTAAGTCTGAGATAAGTTTTAAAAGAATTGCCACAATCACAGTGTATTGACAAAGAGGCAGACCTAATTACATATTGTATATTTTATATTTGCCGGACAGGTTCCTGGTCCAGGGGCATACGACCCTAATGCACCAATAGAACAACCAGCTAAACTCATTTTTCCGTAAGTGTGTATAACGTGTATCATGCAAATAATCAACTTGGGGTAGATTTTTCTGGTACTATGGACAATACTGTAGTACTACAAAATCGAGCTGGGAAAAGTGTATCAATGCACTACATAGAAAATTTACAGTACAATATTCTTAGCCCTTATAATAAGGGGGTTAATAAATACATTTTGTGAACATGTTTGCTAAATTTTAATTAAATTGTTTTCATTACCACAGGAGAAAGCATTATCTGTGTATATCAGCACCAGCCATGCCCCTCCCAGTGACACCCCCTTCCCCAGGCCCTGGGGCGTATGAGCTGAGGAGTTTTGACGAGGCCCCCAAGCATTACATGTCCAGTTCTGCTTTTGTGTCAACAACAGGAAGGTGGGCGGGGCACGGGTCTGACCCAGATCTTCCTGGACCAGGTAAGTGCTCACTTTGTAAAAAACTTTCGTATATAAGTTATTATTACAATTTATATTCTGTTATTGTTTTGTTTAGAAAATAAAAATTTTCTTTATAGATTTTAGTAAATTAAAATTAAAATCTTTTTAGCTAAAGATAAAACAATAATTATTTTCATCAAAATCAAATTTGTTTTGTTTTTAGAAAAAGGCATGTTATTACAGTAATTTCCTCAAAATTCATAAGAAAACAAATGAACACTACAAATAAACCAAAATATAAATTTCTAAAAAAATCAAGACAATGATATAATAGTTCAGCCAACATGTAGTGGAAGTAATTATTATTTTAAATCATAATTAGAGATTAACATTATAAAATAGTCAAAAGAGGTTTTCTTATGTCATAGTTAATCTGGCCAATCAAAGAAGCTGGTGTTGTTCTAGAACAATTAAAATTTTTATAATGCCTGTTAGTTCAGTTTTTCTAAAGCTTGTAACTTTATTTGACAATTATAAAATAAGTTTTGTTCTTGGATGGACAAAGGTAATGGATTCAAATCCAGAAAGAACAGCAGACTAGTTCAGAGTCAATAGGCCATATGATGCATAACATGCTGACACACAATACTAAATTGTGTTGGAGGAAATCCAATTTTACGATAAAAATGAAGAAAATATAATGTACCATGTTGTATTTCAGCTCATTACAGACCACTTCAGCTAGGAAAACAGTCATTTATTTTTAATTCTTCAAGGCGATGGATTTAACAACTCTTGCTTGTGGTGACATCAAATTGTATTTTTCCCCGAATACTTACAAGTGTTACTGATGGAAAGTGATGTTGATTTTAAATGTAATTTAATTCACAAGATAAATTATTTGGTTATCTAGGATAATATGGAATTTTGTGGTGCAGTAGTAGAGCACATACTTGTTAACTCTTAAGTCATGAGTTCAGTTCATTGAACTTACCTGAGCCCACTCAGCTGTGAAGAGTACCTAATTTGAGGTAGGGAAAGAAAGGCTGCTGACCATTCCCACAACAGGTGATCTCTACTTCATTCACCCTATTGACCAAGTTAGAAAAAGGAACTCTAGTTCACTAATTTATACAGATGGACAGTAAATCTACCAGATATTTAAACTTTTTTGTTAAAATTAACATGCTTTTGTAATGTTTGAAGATGCAATATGTTAATGATAGTTGTCGTTGACATTATAATATTACAACTTGTTTACTGAGCATGCTATATGTGAATGCTGGTTCATAGGAATATATGTGCATATCTGTGATAAGCAAATTTTAAATTTGCCAAAATATTGAAACTGTGTATATACATTTGAAATGGAACTTGTTACTTCCCCTTGTAAAATAAAACTAACTCTACTGGACTTCTCATGTTAGGAGTTGTCCATAAATTATGTCCCCCTTTAAAAGACATATTTACCTCCACCTTCATTAGTTATCAATAGTCAAACACACCATTCCTCTATAAAATAATTCAACCTACCTCTGCCTCCCTCCCCAACTACAAATTCTAGTAAACAGATGTCTTTAAAATATCAAGATGTTCAATTTGTCTACGCTTACATAGAGAGCTTAAGAATCTGCTTTAAAATGTAGAAGTTTGACATCACAATTCAGAAACTCCCATTAGTGTGATGCCACAATATCGACAAGATGTACCATTGTTTGTAAAGTGTTGTATGACAGCATTCACAAATTTCCCTATCCAACTTGTCAAAAGTCCACAGTATTATTTATATTTCTTTTTTTTTTAATGTAAAAAAATGTTACATTTGTATATTTGTTCTCTAATGTGTACTAGCCATTAAAATATGAAATATCTTGTACTTTTCTGGTTAAAATTTCCCTCACCATGCTTAGACTCGCTAGTCATTGAAAGAGTCAATGGCTATTTACTTTAGACTAATGCTGGTTCACATCTTTTCATGTGCTATTAGCCCAGTCTCTTAAACAGAATTATTGAATGAAAGGGAGTTACTCTATAAGATGGGAAGTCAACTAAAAAACTTAACTCTAATATAAAAACAATAAAACAAAAGCATCATAAATATTTTATTTATTCAGAATAATGTACAAATCATGGTGGAGCTGTTGTGATGGCCCAACAGCTTCACCTGGTAAAACCAACCAGCTCACAAACACTTGTTCTATGGAACACAACCTGTCTAGGCTAGAAAAATACTTGTGTACTTTAAAAAACTTCATTGAGATGAGCACACAACTCTAACAGCATTGCATACATGGGGGAGATAATCGCACAAAAAATAAAAATTAACCTGTTATTATGTTTTATTTAAATAATGAAAAAGAACTTGATTGAAAGATAATTAATGGAATATAGTCAGCAAAAATTAGAAATTTTTACTAGCTTTGCTTTGAAATGATAATTACCACATTCTTTAACATTAAATGGTCTAGAAAAAAAAAAAAATGAAATTTGTGAACTATACTGAAAGGTAGAAATAAAACCTCATTCTGGTAAAACTAGATTATTAAGAATGCTTAACACAACCAATTCATGCATACATATTTAATGTTTCTCTTTGAATATATGACTTTCAAAGATGATGACTTTGAGCTTGCTGATGGGTTAAAGAGTATTTTCTGGACTTAACATCTTCAAAATAATCCTGGCTGCATGTTAACAACAAATAGTTACTTACAGTGACAGGCTGGAGCATACTTGTGTGAAGATACTATGGGGCCAGCCATTTCTTTAAGAATACTTTCTCAAAAAATTACCCCCCCCCAAACCAGTATTTTCAAAACCAATTTTATACAAACTTGTCACATTGACTTCCATTATCAGAATTTTACATTTCCCTTTTTAAAAAATACTGATATTTAAAAACTAAAAATTTACGCAGCATCAATTAACATTAAATTAATTAATTTTGCACTTTACTAGTCGTTAAATAAATTGGTACGATGTTTTACATGTAGAATCTGCTTCATTTTTGAGAATATTTAGAGGCGACTTGTCGAACTTAGTGTTAAAAAAAAATTTGTATGTTATAAAACCTTAACTCACACCCATATGGCACAGAAGGCAATCAAACATTCTGTCTCAGAAAATATTTCTTGAATACAGTTCATGGCTAATATCATGTTATATAATATAGACCCTAAGACTCCATGATATAGAATAATTGTATATCAATATTCATATGTAGTTGAAATATAATGATATGTAAAATGGTTTAATATATGCAAGTATTAATAAAATATTGCTGATATATTAAGTATATGATAATATGTAATGTGTAGCAAGATGTCATGAATATTTGTCTCAATCAACAGCACTATCAATTAGTAACAAACACAAAAACACTTAAATAAACAGTAAGTACATAACAGAAGAAAATACAAACTTTAAAACAAACATAGAGCTAAATAGTAAAATACAAATAAGGTAATACCAAAAACAAAAAATCAAGCTAAAAATAACAAAAAAAAAAGTGAGATAAAACAATAAGAAAAAAAAAATAAATAGTTACAAAAATAAAACATGAGTATTGAATGAACAAAAAATTAAACAGGTGTAGAAATTAGTAGCTTAGTTATGATTTTCCTTGTGCAGTGGGTGATACAACTCAACCGTAATAAAGTTCTCTAATCTGCATATCATACTTAACAAATAAAAAATAGGGTGGCTGATATATTTTATAAATTGATCTCAAAGCTATATTCTATTTGAAAGCTGATAAAATTTAATATAAACAAAACAGCTTTATCGAGCTAAGTTTTAAAGGAGGTATTTAAAATTTTTTAAGAATGTGATTTTAAACAATAGGTTTAACAACAAATCACATTCAAAGAACATATTTAATAAACGCAATCAGAACTGGATTGTCTATAAAATATTTACATAAAAGACTTGTAATTCATTTTATTGTTCCAAAAGCTGTGTAATCTTAATCTAAGTAAGCTATACTTAACTAATTAAGAAATTAACATAGATATAAGAGAGAATAGCAGATTCTATATAATATACTGTAGTTTATAATAAACACATTTAAATACTTTGAACACAGCTAGCTAAAGCATTGATGACAAGGGAGGCAATACATCTCCTAAAAAGTCTATTAATTTTTTTTTTTACAAAATGAAAGCTAACCTAAACGTCTTATAAAACATAGCTAAAACTCTAAAACAAGCAACCAGGTTTAAAAACAACAATTGTTGAAATAAATCAAACTGCACAATCAGATTGGGATAGCAATGACATAGCTCAATTATTGTTTCCAATTTACTAATAGCCAAAGTTGAAACTATGTCATACAGGATTGAAATGACAATGCCATAAACTGTTTTGACACGAACTTTTAATTTACTTCCCAGAAGAAATTAAAGTAAACTTTGCTTACACCAAGATCCTTACCTATTTACTATTAAACACTGATGAATTTAACACAAAAATTATTATAATCGGTTTTCCTTATACTTATAATGGAAAATATGAATTCATGAAATGGACAGCTAAATAAAACTAAGGGAGGTAAATGATATTATAAAGAAAAGGAGTAGTCTTTCTTCAATCATGAAATGGGCAGCTAAATAAAACTAAGGGAGGTATAGGATATAATAAAGAGTAGCCTTTCTTTAAATATTAGAAGGCAGCAAGAGCAAAGCACATCAATGAAATAATGGATCACCAAATTGCATTGTTTGTATTGCATCAGGGAGAGACCTCCAGCAACATATGGCTACACACAAACTCTAGATCATAAGCCATCAACATATGGGCATACAGTGTACACTCTAGATCCTAACCCATCAACATACTGGTGTACACAAACTATTTCATAAGTCAACAATTAATGGGCAGGCTTTCACAGTCTAATTCTCAACTCAGTATACCCTCTAGTTGTGTTCTAACAAACCATGTAAAGTTATTATGCAGAGATTAACATTTTAACAGCAGTACAAACAACAGAACAGCTGACATAAAAAAAAAACCTGATAAATGTGACAGAAAGTTAGCCAAAAAAAAATGCACCAGTTAATCACAGAAAGTTTACTGGAAAAAAAAAAGGTTACCAATAAAGTCATAAGCACCTATTTACACTAAAAACAATTATACAAATATTGTGTAGTGGCGGATGATTACCAAAAAAATTAAAATACAAAAATAATTTAGAACTCAATACACCAACAGTAAAATAAAATAATTTTTTCCCCCTCAAAGATGAATAGGGCTAATGAAGTAGAGTAATTGTATGTGTGACAGCTGCTCTTATTATGAAAATATCCCCAACCCCCATAAAGAATATTCTGTATTATACAATTTACAACCCCAATTTTTTTAAAATTTTACAATACCTTTCTGTACTCTGGTAGATAATTAGTAAAAAAAAAAAACCACAGGTAATAATGAACGTGTTTACAAAACACACTAACTTTAAAAAAGAATTCTACTTTGTTAATAATAATAATATAAAAAAAAAAAACAAGAAAAAATAAGTGTTTGTGAAATTACACCCTTCAGTATATACAATTTAAAATTTACCAAGAATGCTACTGTGTACATCAGCCAGCCCAGCTGTGTACACCAGCTGTACACATATCATACAACAAAAAAACAAACAACAAGAAGAATCTATCATCCAGTATGTAACAGATTCTTTAATGTCCAAATTTTTTTTCTTTATGTCACAGTATCACAGGGACTGACCAAAGCCTTGAAACACGTCAAATACTGGAGAGTAATATTGGCTAATACACAGCAACAAGTCTAAACTCATGTCCCCCTACACAGTTGTTGTAACAATATAAGTAGTACATGCAGTATTCTACACACCTTTATATAGAAATACTTCTTTAAGGGGATGTAGCAAACTAGATGTTAAGTTCTTTACTTGTGCATTTAGGAGAACATTTGTAGTGTAGTATTTGTACGTTCATTAAGTTTTAATTAAATGCCATAAAGTTTAAGGGCAGGTAAATTATCAGCAGATAAGTACAGACCTACATGCAGGCAGGAAGTGCCTCAAGTCACATGATTCACATGAAGTGCCCAAGTCACATGATTAACATGAAGTGCCCCAAGTCACATGATTAACATGAAGTGCCTCAGTCACATAATTTACATGAAGTACAAAGTAGCAGGAGTTCTAGAAGTACTAGAAATACATCAGTCACATATGGTACTCTAGTCACAGGATTCACTGAAAGTACTTCAGTCACATTTAGTACTGCATTCAAAGATTTCCTGGCAGTACTTCAGTCACATATGGTACTCTAGTCACAGACAGTACTGTCACAGGATTCACTGAAAGTACTTCAGTCACATATGGTACTCTAGTCCTAGATAGCACTGTCACAGGATTCACTGAAAGTACTTCAACCCCGTGACCGTGAGAAATTTTTCAATAAAGATCTCCGAGTCCAGCACTGCAATGTGGGCCGCCCGGCCTATCATGGTGTTGGCGGTGGAGGGCAGGGCGTGGAACACATCATAGCGGATCAGCGTGCAGGTGGCTGACTGGATGATTGGCTCTAGAATGTTCTGCACCATTTCTCTATAAATAGCACCTAGAATATGGGTGAGAAGTAAACAGCTAGAAATTCACATGATTTGAATATTTGTTAAGTTTTTACAACAAGAATGTTTAAAGAAAAGTAGGCTTTCTGATGTGATATCCAATAGACTAAATAAAGTAGCATGCAAATATTTCTGTGGCCTTATAAAAGGATTGAGTCTCCAGCATACAAAGGGATGTTCATGGTTTAGCATATAATGGCATCATATTTTCTTATAGTAGTAGCCATATTAACCAATCAAACAATTCACTTCATGGAGTGTAACTCACAAATTGAGATTCCTTTTTTAAAGGTATAACACCCTTAATGAAAAAAACTATCAAAATAATCTAAGAAATATCAGTGGGATGGGAGCAGGACATTACCCCTGTACCAATAGCCCCACATTATCATCCATGCCCAAAGAATGGTGTAGGACATTACCCTAACATCATCCCGCCCAAAAAAAATGGAGTAGGACATTACCTATCCTTGTTAATTACAAATTAACCAGAAACTAAATCTAACCCCAAATATAAAATAATGATTGGGTTAGGTCTAGGATTAAGAAAAATTATGGATATTTTACACTTTCCCAGTTCTATTGCTCGGCTTTTTATATATAAAATAATTAGTACTGTCAACACATTTCAGGAATTCTATCGAATGCCTGAGCATTTAATTGAATGCTGTTTCTCATTTAGCCAACAACATCTATTAAAAGGTTTTTTTCTGAGAGGTGGGGTGGGGGTGTGTGTGATATAATTACAATGGGGAATAATTTACAAGGGGTGTAATTAAACTGGGGGTTGTGACTTGTTGGGATGGGGTGGGGGTGGTGCAACACCCTGGGTCAAAGGGTTTTTCTGACAGGTGGGGGGGGGGGAATATAATTACAATGGGGAGAAGTTGACAAGGGCTGTTATTAAGCTGGGGGTTGTGAGTTTTGTGTGTTTGTGTGTGTGTGTGTGGGGGGGGGGGGGTGCAACACCCTGAACCCCAGTGTGACTGACCTGTAGTGCTGGTGTCCTTCTGTGCGGCCCGACAGATCTCAATCCTGGAGGAGTGGTAGGGGATGTAGCGGTCCTGGTGAGACCCCACCAGCAGGACATGTTTGAAGTGGTGGAGCACTGAAACAGAGGGGCATGGATTAGCCAGACCAAACCACTAATTAAGCTTATAATAACACTACAGAAATCTAATGATGTGGTATGGATAATGCAAAAGTAACCAGAAAACAGTGGCAAGGAAATACAATTGCTGGATCAATGTAAATTACAATGCACAAGGTAAATATTGCCTTGAAATTTAGCTAATGTAAATTACAATGCACAAGGTAAATATTGCCTTGAAATTTAGCTAATGTAAATTACAATCCACAAGGTAAATATTGCCTTGAAATTTAGCTAATGTAAATTACAATGCACAAGGTAAATATTGCCTTGAAATTTAGCTAAACAAACAAAACAACAAAATGTAAGAGCACTGACCAGGCTTCTGACTGAGCTTGTAGATAAATGTTTGTCTGGGGTCTGTGTGGTCTTTGAGGGAGAGCTGTAGTAAGGAGCCAGACTTTTTCCACTTCTGCATGAACCACATTCCTGAAATCAAGGGATCACTTTAATATAAACAAAGCATCAACAAGATTATTACTATTGCATAAAGATTGCTAAATCTCTACCAGCAATCCTATTGACAAAACCACTCACCACCTGACTAAACCATTCAGACAACTGACCAAACCACACAATCCAGCTGATCAAACCACTGACCAGACCACTCACAATCACATAGCCCAACTGACCAAACCACACAATCCAACTGACCAAACCACTCACAATCACACAGCCTAACTGACCAAACCACTCATAATCACACAATCTAACTGACCAAACCACTCACAATCACACAGCCTAACTGACCAAACCACTCATAATCACACAATCTAACTGACCAAACCACTCACAATCACACAGCCTAACTGACCAAACCACTCATAATCACACAATCTAACTGACCAAACCACTCACAATCACACAGCCTAACTGAGCAAACCACTCACAATCACACAGCCTAACTGACCAAACCACTCACAATCACACAGCCTAACTGACCAAACCACTCACAATCACACAGCCTAACTGACCAAACCACTCACAATCACACAGCCTAACTGACCAAACCACTCATAATCACACAATCTAACTGACCAAACCACTCACAATCACACAGCCTAACTGAGCAAACCACTCACAATCACACAGCCTAACTGACCAAACCACTCACAATCACACAGCCTAACTGACCAAACCACTCACAATCACACAGCCTAACTGACCAAACCACTCACAATCACACAGCCTAACTGACCAAACCACTCACAATCACACAGCCTAACTGAGCAAACCACTCACAATCACACAGCCTAACTGACCAAACCACTCACAATCACACAGCCTAACTGACCAAACCACTCACAATCACACAGCCTAACTGACCAAACCACTCACAATCACACAGCCTAACTGACCAAACCACTCATAATCACACAATCTAACTGACCAAACCACTCACAATCACACAGCCTAACTGAGCAAACCACTCACAATCACACAGCCTAACTGACCAAACCACTCACAATCACACAGCCTAACTGACCAAACCACTCACAATCACACAGCCTAACTGACCAAACCACTCACAATCACACAGCCTAACTGACCAAACCACTCACAATCACACAGCCTAACTGACCAAACCACTCACAATCACACAGCCTAACTGACCAAACCACTGACCCATATTGACCAGTCCACTGGTGTTGTAGAGAGTCCCCAGGTGAGGACCAGACAGAGATAAAAATGTGTAGAGCTTGGGTAACAGGTGGGCCACCTTAGGGTGGGAGAGTGTTGACCTGATGATGATGTTGCCCAGTGAGTGACCGACAAAGCTGTGGACAGTCAAATACACAGGGGATGTAATTAGAAAATACATTTGTAATTAACACTGTTCATAATATGGGATGGCATGGTCGGATGGTAAGGCTTGTGATTGTTAACCCTAATGTCCCGGGTTCAGATCCTGGGTTTAAGTCAGTAGAACATCCCTGAGTCCACCCAGCTCTGATGGGTACCTGACTTACATTGAGGTCTCTGGTTTAAGTCCGTAGAACATCCCTGAGTCCACACAGCTCTGATGGGTACCTGACTTACATTGAGACCTCTGGTTTAAGTCAGTAGAACATCCCTGAGTCCACCCAGCTCTGATGGGCACTTGACTCACATTGAGGTCTCTGGTTTAAGTCCGTAGGATGTCCCTGGGTCCACCTATCTCTGATGAGTATCTGACTCACATTAGGGAAACTAAGATAGCTGGGCATAGTGCTGACCACACTATACCTCTGTATGCCAATGTAACTGTAACAGATGAACTCTACTTCATCTTCCCATGTGTCTTGGGCACTAAGGGAAACTATGATGTTCATGATACAATAGAATTGAATATAGGCCTGTACAATGACCTGTTTGAGAAATCTACATTGTAGTAGTTTACTGTTATGTTATGGTAGTGTGGGAGACCATGTGACCATATTTTTAACTAGGTTACAATTAAACACATCTCATTACCTTACAAGATAACGAGGCCTCCCTTCATTAACTTTGATGTCAACAAGTAAACAAGCACTACCTACCTGATTCTTGTGACGTCAAACCCAAAAGTGTCCAAGTAGGATAAAATTTCTTCCACCAGTCTGTCCGTCATTTTGTCAAAGTCAGCAAAAGTATCTTGCTGGATAAGGAAAAAAAGACATGAGGTTTTTTATTCTGATGTGAAGGAGTTACATGATGTTTTATTTTGGTGGGGAACAATTATGTGATGTTTTTTTTTGATAGGGAACAATTATGTGATTTTTTTTTAATAGGGAACAATTATATGATGTTTTTTTGGATAGGGAACAGTGATGTAATGTTTTACTGTAAAGGGAAATGAAAACTTCGTGCTGATGTTTTAATGTAAGAGTCCACCCATGAATTGTGATTTTCCTGCAAAAGGAAACTTCAATAATTTCTTGTGTTCAACTTATATTTTGTTAATGTTAATGAATGACCTAACCAATTTTATTTAGTAAACATTTAAAAAAAAAAAATTTGAGAGAACAAAATCCCCCCCCCCCCCAACAAACTTAAAACTAATTTGAAATATAAATGATTAGACAATAGAAAACTGTACCTGATTCCTTTCAGACATTAAAAACTCCAGTCTAAACCCAGGGAGGGCCATCTCAATGTAAGTCCTAACTAGTCTAAGGTCCGCACTGTTACCTGCACGATAGACAACATTTAAATAAGACATGCCGTTAGGAAAATTAGATCATGATGTCAATATGGGTTATTTATTGAAATAAAATATTTGTTATTATGATTACAACAGGGTCAAGAATTAGGCTATGGAGGAAATTTTGTTGGCATTGCTATCTTAACCCCATCAATATTTATATTAGTCCTCTGACAATTATAGGCCCACCCAGCCAAATAAATCCTACATATGATACTGTACAGTCCTTTCTGCAATTAACAAAGTACATACTTTTTAACCCCTTTATAGAAAGTTTAGAACTGTGGTAGTTTGATACAGCTTAGCGCAAGTAAGAATGTATTGTGTATTGTGTATACCAAAATTTTAAATATGCTTCAGTACAGTTATCATAGCTGGACAGAAAAGATTTTGCTGATAAAGCATAAAACAAAATAGATAATAATAATAAATCTACTACATAGGTTGAGATACAGACAAAAGCCATTAACTTACCATCTAGCCCATGCACACAGACTATGAGGTGAATACCAGATGACTCATCAGCATCACTGGTCAGTTGGAAATAAGGAATAGTGGAAGCTAAGTTGGGACACTCACTGAAAGATATAAAAAATAAGGTTAAAAGTTGGGTTGGGATTTCTGAAATATATGTGTACAATTATGATTAAAAGTTGGGATTTCTGAAATATATGTGTACAATTATGATTAAAAGATGGGATTCCTGAAATATATGTAGAATTATGATTAAAAGTTGGGATCTCTGAAATATTTAATAAGCAGTAAAGTTGGAAGATGTATTGCCTTTCATAGAAGTGGTCAAATATATGTGTACTAGGCATGCTGCCCAGCTTCGCTTAGGCTTTCGAAAACATTGAGAATTTGAATGCTTAATTAATTTGCCCGAGGGTCGGTCTACGACCTCAGGAGTTATGAAGAGGTTCCTCTGTGGACATTTTTTTTCAATTTATAGCTCATATAAGGCGCCGGTCAGTCGAGGTCAGTTTTGACCCCATCATCGTAGACTTTTCGGCCAACCGGCCCCCGTGTTCTGTCGCCCCAAGGCAAGATCCTGTCAAATTTGAAGCGCCTGCGGCGCCGGGAAGTGCCCTATCGGGCACCCGACAACTTTGCTTTATATATTATAGAGATTAGCAAATTGCATAGATAAACAAAGATTTCAATAAAGTAATTAAGGCCTGAAATACTTTAGTATAGAAATGTATTATTTGAATAGATGAATCTAGAACATCTAGATCTAGAATCCAAATAAATAAAATACATTTTATGAGTTTAGGCCGGAAAAATTGTATTGTATACATTTCATAGTGTACATAGATCTAAATCAAATTTGAATGAAATAGTTCATTTCTTTTTATTCTAAACACTGCAGATGACATCATTAGTTAATGTATAAGCAATAGTGACGTCACAGTTTTATGCGTTCTTTTTCACATCTATTAATGCTTTTCCGGTTGCATAAATAATACTGTTTCTCTACATTCGATTACGCCTTTATTTTTTATTTTTCTTCTTTAAATAAAATTGTGGTTATACATTTAAAACATCTAACATATTATTTTCAACAAAAGTCCGTATAAAGTTCTCCATATATCGCTGCTGTTTCTGTGATGTCCGGCGAAAATATTTTGCGGACAGACAGAGAGAGAGAAGAGCGCACATGGGCCATTATATATTAGGATATGTGTGTATATGTGTATATGTGTATATGTGTATATGTTTATATGTGTATATATGTATATATGTATATATGTATATATGTATATATGTATATATACATATACATATATACACATATACACATATATACACATATATACATATATACATATATATATATATGTATATATATATAATTTAATTAAATATAATTATAAATATAATTTAAATAAATAGCTTAAAATATGAAATAATATTTCTTCATATTTTAAAAAATACACGTTTCGCACAAAAACATATTATAGTATTTTAGCTAGCTCTGCTAGAAAAATAAAATTAGTAATCATAAAATATAACTATAATCATTGAATATTTACAATAGTTACATCAATGTGAGCATTGACCTTGACGGCTTGTTTAAATCTGGCTCATAACTTCTTGTTTCAGGAAGTTTCAAGCACGCCTCTAGATTTTTAGTTGTTAGATGGCTTCTTACTTAACTTTTTATTGTATTCATGTAAGAGAACTCTTGCTAGCACGAATATGTTGACCTAAAGAATGTCAGCACTCCAGATGTCAACTTCTCCACGTTACTGTACCATCCTGCAAATCTATTCCATGCGTCACGTATAAGTGCCTCAACTCGCGATATTCTTTTACAGCTGTCCAGTTGTGCAGCGTAACGTGCATGTTTTACTGGACCTTCAACTATTTTTACTTGCTCTTGAGTTCTGTGACTTTTCCGCTCAACAAATGTGTCGTTTTCAAATCCAGCAATTGCATTTAATGCGAACCAGCATCAATTCCAAATAGCTCAAAGTTAATCTCATTTGTTTTTGTGTTGAGGGAGTCTACTACGAACGTCAAAGTACTTGCATTTGTTTTGAATTGCTCAAATCTCTTAGTGAATCCATCCTTCGTTTTGTTTGTTGTAATGCTGAAGCAATTCATGCTAATAGTTGCATTTGTTTGTAGATACTTTTTTCAGATTTTTCAAAATTTACCGCTCTCCGTGTCTTCAACAAAAAAAAAGTATTATTTTTTTTCGAACATCAACTTCTCAAGCAAGGCATTGGCTGAGTTTTCCTTTCCTTGCAGTTTTACATTTAGCTTGTTTTTTTTTTTGTGATATCCACCGTGAAGTTGAATGTTTCAATTCGGGATGAACAGTTTAATAGGAAGTACATTGAAAATAGGGAGTACCTAAATATTCTAATAGAATAGCGAATGTTTATGTTTATGATTATATAATTTATTACCGAGTGTTGCAGAACGATATTTTTTTTGAGTTTTGAAAATAAAATAAAATAACTAATATTTTGCATGGAGCCGAAGAGCCGCATCTTGACATCAAAAGAACCGCATGCGGCTCGCGAGCCGCAGGTTGCCGACCCCTGACCTAGCCTTGTTCTCATTAATTATTAACTATTGTTTGTAGCCATTTAAAAATTCCACTTGTGGATAATTTTTTTTTTGTTGTTGCAATTACAGCACTGATAGTTATGTGGTTTTAACCCTCATAACATTGTGTGTGCTTTTACACATGAAATATTTTACTTTATTTCTCACACTGGATTAATTAAGTAGAATATTGGGTAATAATCAAAAGTGTAATATAAAAAACAAATTAAAAGAGTAATATAAAAAAAATTGTGTTTGAATTTCACCCAAAACATGATTCTTCTTAATGAACTAAAACCACTTTTTAAATCAATGGCCTAGAATTGAAAACAAAATCAGTGTAATCACTAACTTATTCACTCCTGTTTCATTCCCATTTAAAAGCAAATGATTTAGAAAAACAAAGGACTATTCCTAAGCTACCAATGTACACCGATAATGGAACTGATTACAAAATAAAAGTAAAAGAAATGTAGTGTTTGATGATTTGAAATAAAAATTAGTTTGAAATCTCATGCAACACCATGAAATTGATCTCTAAAAAATGACCAAATCAACAAAACTGACCTGTATAAATGACCAGGAAAATTCATTTGCAGTTTGAGGCTTTCTCTTAACTGGACAAAACTAGAGGATATAGAAAATAATTGTTTTAGTTTCCTACAGTCCCTGCAAGTCTTACATCAAACCAATGACTACCATCTTAGATAGTCTGGATGACTTTATGGATTGTTTAACAACATGCACTAATCTAAAATGTCTCGACTTTGGATCTTGATCTGGATTTAGGACTGTTGGACAACCACTGAGTCCACCCAACTGTTGGGAAAAGTAAAGGCAATTGAACTTAGTGCTGACCACACTATCCATTCATATGCTGAGGTCAAGAAACATGAACTCTACTGCTAACCGGAAAGTCTTGAGTTGGAATCTGGGTTCAAGTTAGTAGAATGTCTCAGAGGTCCACCAAGCTCTGTTGGGTGCCAAAAACGTTAGGGAAAGTAAAGGTGGCTGTGCATAGTGCTGACCACACTATCCCTTCATATGCCAGGGTCACAGAAACAGGGATACTCTACTTTACTTTCCCCATGGTACACTCAATGTTCAAACAGGGAACTTTACTTTATCTGCTAAGTGGTGGAGCTGACCAAACACAGCTTGTTCCTTTAGTTAGTGATACTGTTACAACCCAACACTTTGGGGTCTCATTATTGCTCTCACACTTATCTGTTGTTCCCAAAATATTTACAACAGATTTCAGTTAAAAAGTTAAATAAAAACAGTTTTCAGCCTCCAGGGAAAGCTGATCTGTGGTCAAGAATCAGCCACCACTATGGCTGGCCACAAGGGTCTGAGTAAAAGTTAAAAAAAGTCTTACTTGACTGTACTGTGGCCAACCACTGACACCAGACGTGGTGTTTCAGGTTTGACTGCATGGGATAACTCTGGGTACGAGGAAGATGAAGACAGCAGAGTTCTCCTCTTGTCACTACCATCAATGCTTGCCCTGAAGATACAAACATGCAGGCCATATAGGCGACATTTGTGTTTTATAAGACCAATGCAAGTTTCATATCTATGTCTGCTATACAGACAGGCTTATGTGAATAATATGAACCTTAAGTATTGGTCTGAAATAATAAAATACAAAATAAAATCAAGTTAACTTCAGACGGCAAGTTCTGTGGCTACAGGATACTAGCTAAGTGACTACAGACTGACACAAACTAAACAGCTAGTTTTCTGATTAAGTGCTACCATTTTTATGGCTATATGCTAACAGTTCTATGGCTGCATGCTGTCAATTCTATGGCTACAGGCTGGAAGGTCTATGGCTGCAGGCAGGTCTATGGCTATAAGCTACCACTAACAGCAACATATCTAGCCTAATGTACTGACCTGTGGCTATAAGCTAGCACTTACAGAAACATGCCCAGTCTAATGTACTGACCTGTGTTTAAGCTAACACTAACAGCAACATATCCAGTCTAATGTACTGACCTGTGGCTATAAGCTATCACTAACATGCCCAGTCTAATGTACTGACCTGTATAAGCTATCACTAACATGCCCAGTCTACAAACCTGTGTATAAGCTATCACTAACATGCCCAGTCTACAAACCTGTGTATAAGCTATCACTAACATGCCCAGTCTACTGACCTGTGTATAAGCTATCACTAACATGCCCAGTCTACTGACCTGTGTATAAGCTATCACTAACAGAAACATGCCCAGTCTACTGACCTGTGTATAAGCTATCACTAACATGCCCAGTCTACTGACCTGTGTATAAGCTATCACTAACAGAAACATGCCCAGTCTACTGACCTGTGTATAAGCTCCTGGCCATCCTTCTCATCCTCCTCACAGTTCTTTAAGATATCTGAATCACTGGCTGCCCGCTGACCACTCAAGGTGTTTTCTTTGGTGAAGCTGGGATGTATGGTGGACACATCAGCACACAGGGAATCTGGAAACAGTGAACTTAGACAGTCAGATGTAGCACACAATATAACACACAGAGAATCTGGTCAGGGATAGAATGAAATCAGACAGATGTATCACATGATTTATTTATGGACACATCAGCACACAGGGAAACTGGAAACAGTGAATGAAATCAGACAGCCAGACATAGAACATGATCCAATTATGGACCACTTCCCCCAAACATAATAGCAACCATAACATAATGAGTAATGTCACAAAATGCTTACTTGTATAAAACTCAGCTGGAAAAATTATAGTTACAGTTGAAAGCTTCAAGTGTGAATAAGATAAACTATGTTTTCAAGTGCAAATATATCGTACAACTCTAATGCAAGTATGAAGAAATTGTGTATCACTTATTCAAGTGGAAAAAAAAAAAATCACACATCTCTAATTCATGTGGAGTAAGTCATACATCTTTAATTTAATTGCAAATAATTCTTAATTCTTTAATTCAAATGCAAAACCATACATCTCTAAATCAAGTATAAATAATTTTAAAATATCTGATTCAAGAAAGAATGAGTTTCTTCACAAGACAATGTGAATTGTTATTATTTACTTTAATAAAACAACTGGTACCTGTTTTTTAGTTGAAAATTATAAATTATTGCTTTAAAACAGGGGAATAAAAGGATTTATACTGCTGTTCTAATCCCTAATTGAATAACAGGAGATAAAAATAAAGTAATTCATACAACACTTTTAGGGTGCTTCATCTTTAGCTACTTTTGAAAAAAAAAAACCCCAGATTTCTTATGTTGAACAAAGACAAACATCGGCCTACCAGGGGTATCTTTAGCAGCATCCCCTGCGGGGTGAGACCGCCTGTACTCCTCTTTCAGCAACTCTATCACAGTCACTTTCTGACGCGGGTCCATGTAAGAGAAGCGGGTTGTGGCGGCCGGGTCGGCGCTGCCATCCGCTGTCGTCGGCTTGTTACTCCCTGAAGGCGACGGTGAGTAGCTCATCTCCTCCTGGGAGGATATCTCACTCCCTAAGGCACTGTCATTGTTTCTAGAGTCTGGGGTGTGGGGGGTATGGGGGGTGTCCAGGGATTTCTCTGAACTTTTATCACCAAACGACATAGACAGACCCTGGTTGGTTTGTTTCGTGGCGGTCGTTCCCGGGGAGGAAGTTTTCTCTTGCGTCGTCGAATGACCGGTGGAAAAATCCTGCCGATATGTGTCTAGGACGTCGTCAAAACCGTTCGCCACATTGGTGTCATCGTCACTGAAGTCGTCATCGTTGGAAGAAATGATCAACTGTTTCGGTTCTGCTTCCCCGAGGGCTAAACTGATGCCGTCTGCTATTTTGTTGATGTCCTGTTTAGAGATGTGAGCGGTGTTATTGCTTGGTGTGTTGACCAGCAGGGTGGGGTTCGGGTGAGTGCTGGTCAGAGTTTGATGCGTGGATGAGTTCTCGTCACTGGAATGTCTTTCCCCTGATGTACCTGAGCTGACAGAAACGTTATCACACTGGCTTGGTGGAATGGGCGGTTGGGGGGTAACAGTCAAGCTGGGGTCGGGACTTGGCGCTGGGGGCTGGATGGAAATGCAGGGTCCTTCTGGAAGTGTTATGGGGGGTAAATGCTGACCAGCAATGTCAGGCCTAGATGCCACGCTGGACCGGGGCGTGCTGGTGCCGGACAAGTCGGAGCTGCTGTAGGTGGCCTCGCCGATGTCCAGCAGCGATTCCTCGCTGCCGCGGTTCATGCAGGCTGTGGGGAATATTGAAGATATGGATGTGCTGTGGGCCTTCTCTAGCTGCCCGGGCAAGTTCACACCTGGGGATAGAGAATACACCACATGAGAACTCTTGCGTTCTGTAGCTGAAGCATAACATTATGATAATGTACTTAAAAACTGAATGCTAAATAATTTACCTAGTGGCTGGAAAATTGATAATTATTTTCAAGAAATGAATTAAATTACATTTATACATTGTCTTGATTAAATTAATGGAAAAATTAAATAACATTTTTATGTCATTATCTTGACTAAATTAATGTAATCTAAATCAAACTTAATGACGCATTAATATTTAAGAAAAAAAAAGGATTTTTCAGTAAATAAAACGTAATTCCTGCAAATATTGATCAGATAAACAAAAAGGAAAAGAAATTTTAGGACTTTGATGATCTATTTAAAAGAGCTAATCAAAGGTTGATAATATGATAATTGAGTTAAAGGAGCTAAACAAAGGTTGAAGATCTGATAATTGAGTTAAAAGAGCTAATCAAAGGTTGATAATCTGATGAGTTAAAATAGCTAAACAAAGGTTGAAGATCTGATAATTGAGTTAAAAGAGCTAAACAAAGGTTGACAATCTCCATCAACTAGTTCCAGCAGTGACACAGGACAAACAAGACTCAACAGGATCCTGACAGTGTGACACCCAGGCTCAACATTTCTGTCAGTGACAACAGGTAAACACACCTCTGGCAGAGTCAGGAGAGTCTGGGCTAAACGTCCCCAGGTGCACAGCGGCCGACGGGACATAATCCGGCATGGGGATCTTGCGGTAGCCAATCAGAGTAACTCCGGCCGGGGCAGCGTTGGCGCTGTCAATCTTGGCCTGCGCCGCCTCCGCCTCGCTGCAGTAGTAGGACGACGGCCGCTTGAAGCCCTCGGGTTTCATGTTTTTAATGAACTTTTTTGTCGAGGATCTCTTTCTTAAGTGGGGCGAGGCGCCGCGGTCACTGGCTAGTGAGGAGGAGGAGTTAGAAGAGGAGCGTTGCCGCGGGGATCCTGTGGCGCTGCTGCTCTCCTTGTGCAGTGTGGCTTTTTGGTAAACTTCTGAAATAAGATCCAAACCTTCCGGATTGTAAAGGTAACACCATATTTTAATACTGAGATGGCTTCATAAAAAAAAAAAACTAATGAAAAAAATATTTCATAAAAGAAAGAAAAAATAACAAAACATATAAGATTCTGCCATGGAAATTAATGAAACAAAATTTGAAAGAATATAATAAAAAACTAAAAAAAAAAAATAGAATGGAAAAATGAAAATAAAAAGGATACGAATATTAAATTTTAAAACCAATTGTAAAAAGAACCTGAACAATTGAACAGTACTTACGGGGAGGGGGAGCCCTAGCATCATGGTAAATGTCCTCAAATATGATGGGCAATGAATTGTCATCCCCATCCAGCTCTGTACACTCCACAGGGATGGCGGGAAGGTTGGTGAAGTAGAGCGAGGCTTTAACCATGCTAGCCAGTGATGAATGTCCATGGAGTCTGGTAGAAAAACACAACGTTACAATTTAAACATTTAAAATACAACTTTTCCTGTTAACAATTAAATTTAATCAGCAGAAATACTAATATTTTTAAAAATTTTAAATTATTATTTATTATTTTGTAGGAGTTTTGAGTTAGCTGTTTAACTTTTGTACAAGGGTTGTTTGTCATGATTTTTAATGTAACCATACTGAGAGCTGGACTGCTGACCTGTTAGTCTCGAGTTTGAATCCGGGTTCAATAGACCGTCCCTGAGTCCACCCAACTCTGATGGGTACCTAACTCATGTTAGGGAAAGTAAAGGCGGCTGGGCATAGTGCTGACCACATTCTCTTCACATGCCAAGGTCACAGAAACAAGTGAACTCTACTTCACTTGTCCTATAGACCGTCAGGTTTGAAAGGGAACTTTACTTTTATAGTGAGGGTAAAGTAAACCAAGGATAATAAATTTCATAACTCAGTGACATTAAATTGTGTGTTTCTTTGATATTTAGAGCAGAAATCAGTCTCAAAAATGTGCAAGCAAATATGTACAAATAAGGAACACAATGGTAACACAGAGAAGTGTGTTTATTTAAAAGTCTGTCCTTGATCTGAAATCTCCTCTAGTGATATCTTCTAACATAAAGCATTCATAATGAAAGTTTTTAATGCAATCTGGGTCAATTGTTTAAAAATATATATAGCGTCCGGTTTAAAACATGCAAACTTTAAGCAGCAAAACACCCAGACAAAACACTTACCCTGGGTCATAACAAGACAAACAAGATGATTTATTGTGTTCATGGGTGAAAAAACCTTCAGCAAACCTACGGATCTGAAATAGAAAAAAAAAGACTTCACTTTAGTAGGGTTAATAATAATAAAAAATAATAATAATAATAATAACAACACTGTATGAAAACAACTTAAAAGCCATTTCAAGATTTATAACAATCATTGTCTATCTCAAGTAAGTGCTGTAATAAAGGACAGGTGTTAAAGATAAAAAGTAAAATTATTTTCAAATTATCTTTTGAGGTAAAGTAATCAACCTGCAATAACAGATCCATTTGCTGAATGTATTAGTTGAGAATGGACCATTTGTTTAATATATTGGTTTTGTTAAATGTAATGGTTGAGAATGGAAATATAACAGTATGATGGCTAGGGGAGAATGGAGAAAATGTACAAAACACAATATTCAACAGCACTTAGATATTAAAGCATACTAAAGGGGAATATTTAACCTCTCTCCCTAATCTGTTCAAGGCTCGCCCTAATGTGGTGATGTTAAGACCAATCAGAATTCAAGACTTTAATGATATAGTGTTAAGACTGACCCTAATCATATGGTGTTAAAACTGACCCTAATGTGATGGTGTTAAGACTGACCCTAATGTGATGGTGTTAAAACTGACCCTAATGTGATGGTGTTAAAACTGACCCTAATGTGATGGTGTTAAGACTGACCCTAATGTGATGGTGTTAAAACTGACCCTAATGTGATGGTGTTAAAACTGACCCTAATGTGATGGTGTTAAGACTGACCCTAATGTGATGGTGTTAAAACTGACCCTAATGTGATGGTGTTAAGACTGACCCTAATGTGATGGTGTTAAAACTGACCCTAATGTGATGGTGTTAAGACTGACCCTAATGTGATGGTGTTAAAACTGACCCTAATGTGATGGTGTTAAGACTGACCCTAATGTGATGGTGTTAAGACTGACCCTAATGTGATGGTGTTAAAACTGACCCTAATGAGATGATGTTAAGACTGACCCTAATGAGGTGATGTTAAGACTGACCCTAATGAGATGATGTTAAGACTGACCCTAATGAGATGATGTTAAGACTGACCCTAATGAGGTGATGTTAAGACTGACCCTAATGAGGTGACGTTAAAACTGACCCTAATGAGGTGATGTTAAAACTGACCCTAATGTGATGGTGTTAAGACTGACCCTAATGTGATGGTGTTAAAACTGACCCTAATGTGATGGTGTTAAAACTGACCCTAATGTGATGGTGTTAAGACTGACCCTAATGTGATGGTGTTAAAACTGACCCTAATGAGATGGTGTTAAAACTGACCCTAATGAGATGATGTTAAGACTGACCCTAATGAGATGATGTTAAAACTTTTCCTAATGAGATTATGTTAAAACTGACTCTAATCAGATGATGTTAAAACTGACCCTAACGAGATGATGTTAAGACTGACCCTAATGAGATGATGTTAAGACTTACCCTAATGAGATGATGTTAAGACTGACCCTAATGGGATGTTAAAACTTTCCCTAATGAGATGATGTTAAGACTGACCCTAACAAGATTATGTTAAGACGTACCCTAATGAGATGATGTTAAGACTTACCCTAATGAGATGATGTTAAGACTGACCCTAATGGGATGTTAAAACTTTCCCTAATAAGATTATGTTAAGACTGACCCTAATGAGATTATGTTAAGACTGACCCTAATGAGATGATGTTCTCTAGCTAAGTGATGATGAATCTGCGGCTGCTTCAAGACAATCTCCAGGAACTGTGCCCAGAGGATGACGTTCTCAGCACACAGCTGGGTGATGTCTGTGATGGCGGTCTGTATCAGGTCATCTTCTTCCAGAACTCCCTGAGGAATGTAACAATACAATAGTTGTAGAACAAGCATCTTCCAGAACTCCCTGAGGAATGTAACAATACAATAGTTGTAGAACAAGCATCTTCTAGAACTCCTGACAAATGCAACAATACAATAGTTGTAGAACAAGCATCTTCTAGAACTCCTGACAAATGCAACAATACAATAGTTGTAGAACAAGCATCTTCTAGAACTCCTGACAAATGCAACAATACAATAGTTGTAGAACAAGCATCTTCTAGAACTCCTGACAAATGTAACAATACAATAGTTGTAGAACAAGCATCTTCTAGAACTCCTGACAAATGCAACAATACAATAGTTGTAGAACAAGCATCTTCCAGAACTCCCTGAGGAATGTAACAATACAATAGTTGTAGAACAAGCATCTTCTAGAACTCCTGACAAATGCAACAATACAATAGTTGTAGAACAAGCATCTTCTAGAACTCCCTGAGGAATGTAACAATACAATAGTTGTAGAACAAGCATCTTCTAGAACTCCTGACAAATGCAACAATACAATAGTTGTAGAACAAGCATCTTCTAGAACTCCCTGAGGAATGTAACAATACAATACATTGTAGAACAAGCATTTTCTAGAACTCCCTGACAAATGCAACAATACAATACATTGTAGAACAAGCATTTTCTAGAACTCCCTGACAAATGCAACAATACAATAGTTGTAGAACAAGCATCTTCTAGAACTCCTGACAAATGCAACAATACAATAGTTGTAGAACAAGCATCTTCTAGAACTCCTGACAAATGTAACAATACAATAGTTGTAGAACAAGCATCTTCTAGAACTCCTGACAAATGCAACAATACAATAGTTGTAGAACAAGCATCTTCCAGAACTCCCTGAGGAATGTAACAATACAATAGTTGTAGAACAAGCATCTTCTAGAACTCCTGACAAATGCAACAATACAATAGTTGTAGAACAAGCATCTTCTAGAACTCCCTGAGGAATGTAACAATACAATAGTTGTAGAACAAGCATCTTCTAGAACTCCTGACAAATGCAACAATACAATAGTTGTAGAACAAGCATCTTCTAGAACTCCCTGACAAATGCAACAATACAATACATTGTAGAACAAGCATTTTCTAGAACTCCCTGACAAATGCAACAATACAATACATTGTAGAACAAGCATTTTCTAGAACTCCCTGACAAATGCAACAATACAATAGTTGTATAACAAGCATCTTCTAGAACTCCCTGACAAATGCAACAATACAATAGTTGTATAACAAGCATCTTCTAGAACTCCCTGACAAATGCAACAATACAATACATTGTAGAACAAGCATTTTCTAGAACTCCCTGACAAATGCAACAATGCAATACATTGTAGAACAAGCATTTTCTAGAACTCCCTGACAAATGCAACAATACAATACATTGTAGAACAAGCATTTTCTAGAACTCCCTGACAAATGCAACAATACAATACATTGTAGAACAAGCATTTTCTAGAACTCCCTGACAAATGCAACAATACAATACATTGTAGAACAAGCATCTTCTAGAACTCCCTGACAAATGCAACAATACAATACATTGTAGAACAAGCATCTTCTAGAACTCCCTGAGGAATGCAACAATACAATAGTTGTATAACACTAGAACTCCCTGACAGATGCAACAATACAATAGTTGTATAACACTATAACTCCCTGATGAATGCAACAATACAATAGTTGTATAACAAATGCAACAATACAATAGTTGTATAACACTAGAACTCCCTGACAAATGCAACAATACAATAGTTGTATAACAAGCGCCTTCTAGAACTCCCTGACAAATGCAACAATACAATAGTTGTATAACACTAGAACTCCCTGACAGATGCAACAATACAATAGTTGTATAACACTAGAACTCCCTGACAGATGCAACAATACAATAGTTGTATAACACTAGAACTCCCTGACAAATGCAACAATACAATAGTTGTATAACAAGCGCCTTCTAGAACTCCCTGACAAATGCAACAATACAATAGTCGTGCAACAAGCATCTTGTGTAAGGGAAAAATAAATGAATTTTATAATAGACTAGGCATGCTGCCCAGCTTCGCTTAGGCTTTCGAAAACATTGAGAATTTGAATGCTTAATTAATTCGCCCGAAGGTCGGTCTACGACCTCAAGAGTTATGAAGAGGTTCCTCCGTGGACATTTTTTTTCGATTTATAGCTCATATAAGGTACCGGTCAGTCGAGGTCAGTTTTGACCCCCACATCGTAGACTTTTCGGCCAACCGGCCCCCGTGTTCTGTCGCACCAAGGCAAGATCATGCCAAATTTGAAGCGCCTGCGGCGCCGGGAAGTGCCCTATCGGACACCCGACAATCTAGATCTAGATTCCTAAAAGAATTTTTTTTTTTTTAAGTTTAGCCCGAGCATAATAAAAAAGAATACATTAACCAAGTTGACTTGCTGTGTCTCGAACCCGCACCACCTGCGTGGTTTAATGTACACTAACATCTCCGCTATTTAGGCACCTTATAAAATACGCTGAATGAAACACGTATTTTAAAATCTTAACTTACGCGAATATGCCTATTCTTTCAAATTAATTTTTTATCCCAAATTAGCCAGTTCCAAACAAAGATTTTGTATAAAATAAATAAGTCTTGAAATAGTTTAGTCCTAATATAGAAATTTATTTTTGGAATTGATTTTAGAGAAGTTAGAGTCTAAATCTAGATCTTAGCGTCTACGTCTAGATCTAGTTATTGCGTAGATTTAGATTTGCTGATTTAGTCTAGATCTAGAATCTCTAGATCTAGAATCCAAATACATAAAATACATTTTATGAGTTTAGGCCGGAAAAATTGTATTGTATACATTTCATAGTGTACGTAGATCTAAATCAAATTTGAATGAAATAGTTCATTTCTTTTCATTCTAAACACGGCAGATGACGTCATTAGTTAATGTATAAGCAATAGTGACGTCACAGTTTTATGCGTTCTTTTTCACATATATTAATGCTTTTCCGGTTGCATAAATAATACTGTTTCTCTACATTCGGATACGCCTTTAATTTTTATTTTTCTTCTTAACTAAAATTGTGGTTATACATTTAAAACATCTAACATATTATTTTCAACAAAAGTCCGTAAAAAGTTCTTCATATATCGCTGCCGATTCTGACGTGATGTCCGGCGAAAATATTTTGCGGACAGACAGAGAGAGAGAGAGAGAGATGTGCGAACGTGGGGATTTATATATTAGGATAGAAAAAAATAATTGAGCTAACAACAAACGTATAGTATTTATTCATGCTGTTCATTCATTGAATGAGGCAGACAGACGTCAACTGACCTGAACTTTCATCACAGCCTCTCCCAACCTTGTGTGACAATCTTTTTTTGCTGGAGATAAACAGAAATGTTTTATTGCACATGGTTTTTGAATAAACCAATACACATTTTTAAAATGACATTTTATTTTTTTATTTGTAACCAATAACCTTAAACAAATTCAGTTAAAAACTTCATTAGTAGTCTTAAAATAGTCTTTTAAAAAAAAACAGGACAGTAAAGATTGTAGCTGGAACTGCTTGGGTTTGAACCGTAAGAAAATATAAAACCTTTGAAGCCTGATGATAAGAGTTTATCTGTTTACAATCATTGGAAGAGATTACATACTTAGTGCCATCTACACTTTACGTTCTCTAACAAAATGAATACAAGCATCTATCAGACCTGAGTGGGACTCAAGGACATGTCACTGACTCAAACCTGGGGGTCAAACTAGAGCCTCTTGTGTTAGCAATGGTAATCTCTACCACTCCACCATTTCTTGTATTATGAAGGTAATCCAAAAGTAAGACAAGAACAGCTTTTCCACAGAATTCTAGTCAACACAAGTTCAAACATTACACTGTGTTATAAAGAGCTCAAGTTAACAGTAAAAGAATGACTAACAAAATTTACCTAATTGGAAACTGTTTCCAGGTATCTTGGAGGCAAAGAGCTGTAAAGATTCCTGCAAGCTCTCGTGGGCAGAGAGGAGAATTTTGCATATTGTCTTGTGCATGAGGTGTGCTTGTTGCAAGCGAAAACTACTACTATTTACATTACTAGGGGGCTGAAATAGAAAATGGGTCAAATATTTACATTACTAGGGGGTTGAAATAGAAAATGGGTCAAATATTTACATTACTAGGGGGCTGAAATAGAAAATGGGTCAAATATTTACATTACTAGGGGGCTGAAATAGAAAATAATAAAATATTTACATTACTAGGGGGCTGAAATAGAAAATAATAAAATGTTTACATTACTAGGGGGCTGAAATAGAAAATGGGTAAAATGTTTACATTACTAGGGGGCTGAAATCAAAAATGGGTAAAATGTTTACATTACTAGGGGGCTGAAATCGAAAATGGGTAAAATATATACATGACTAGGGGGCTGATGTAGAAAATAGTTATAATTACATTACTAGGGAGTGGAAAATTGGTAAAATATTTCCTGAAGACATAGCACAGTTTCAATTCTAAATGGCAAAATTTCTACATCTCAGCAATAAAACAGTTGAAACAAAACCCATATAAAAACAACAACAAGGAACTTACTGTTGTTGTAAGTTTCTGACCAAAATAAACAGCTTCTAATGTTGACTGATCTGGTACTTTAGACCCTTTCTGTGACTTTGGCATACTGCACAAATACATTAAAAACAGCCAGTTACAATTATGCTACGAAGACTGAACAAAATCATAAGTTATGATTAAAAACAAAACAAATATGATAGTTAAGAGAGAAAAATGCTGTTTTATGAATAGGGAATGAGTTGTATTAACAATACTTAAATTCCTAGACAAAAATGAACCATTTATATTGGATTAATGCAGACTATACATATATTTGTATATATAGATAGATTAGAGAAAAGTATAAGAGACTAACATAAGGTAGGGCTGATGTGTAGCTATGGTAGATTATAAAAAACGAGCCGACCCGCAGCGTATCATAAGCCGCTATTTAGTTGTTTTATTTTCTACTTTTCAGTAATTCATAATTTGTAAATTCGACAGTACCAATGCTGCCACTGAAAATATTTGCTTTAAAACACTAACCCCCCCCCCCCCACTTTCCCCTAACCCCGACCCTACACCCCCCCCCCCCCCCGTGAAAGCAGCCTCCTCTTAGTTATTTCTTAGTTACCTCCTGTAAGTTTAAAATCGAACTAAATTATCTGCCCCTAATAGAAACCCGGCTGTACGGCTCTTCGATTTGTAAACATTTAGCTTTGTAAAAATTTAGAGTGAACACCGCTCACCAGACAATGTTGGGGTGGGGTGGGGGGGTGGTAGTGATAGTGATAGAGAGAAAGAGAGGGGACTGCAAGGAGGCGCTTGCAGCTTGTTTTCTAACTGATCCCAGAAGAGAATTATATATATAGATATGTGAGGTAGATTATAAGAGACAAGTGAGGTAAGGCTGATGTATAGCTATGGTATATTATAAGAGACTTATGTGAGGTATATGATAAGAGACTTACGTGAGGTAAGGCTGATGTATAGCTATGATGGTACCATGTATAACAACTTCAACAGCGGAGAGGTGGAAGTAGTCAAAGAGCACAGGGAGTGAGTGGTGGAGCCCTTTGGTGGGGGACAGGTGAAGCAGCAGACTTCTGGTACTGGCCAGTTCCATCTTGGCATCAGACTCTGACCTGTCAACCACACAGATACAAGACTTGCACCACACGTCTTACACCACACGTCTTACACCACACGTCTTACATCACACGTCTTACATCACATGTCTTACACCACACGTCTTACACCACACGTCTTACACCACACATTTTACCCCACGAGTCTTACCCCACGAGTCTTACCCCACGAGTCTTACCCCACGAGTCTTACACCACGAGACTTACACCACGAGACTTACACCACACGTCTTACACAACAAGTCTTACACCACAAGTCTTAAACCACAAGTCTTACACCACAAGTCTCTGTCAACACAAGACTTACACCACAAGTCTTACACCACAAGTCTTTACAAGACATGGAAACTGTTAAGGTCTTAGTTCTATCTGTGATTTGAGTAAGTTTACTATAATGTTAAAGCTGTAAGGTGGATGGAACAAGTCTTTACAAGACATGGAAACTGTTAAGGTCATAGGATTTAAGTAAGTTTACTATAATGTTAAAGCTGTAAGGTGGATGGAACAAGTCTTTACAAGACATGGAAACTGTTGAGGTCTTAGTTCTAGCTGTATTTAAGTAAGTTTTCTATAAGGTTAAAGCTGTAAGGTGGATGGTGCTGTGTTCATGTTTTGATGACCAGTGGGATTGTGTCACTAACATAGCTCATCTACCCTAGCTTCTTTCAGTCAAGTGCAGTGGTTTGATCAAACCCCAGGGGTTTGGTCAGTCCGAGGGGTCTGCAGAGGCCAAGACACACACCCAACTAATATGTATGATTCACTACATGATTTTGTCAGTGCTGATGATAGAACTATTAAGACGAGTTCTGTGAATGGGCATATGAAACTGGTGGGGTTGAGTTTCTCCAAAAGGGTTGAGAACCACTGGACTTGTGTGTAAAGGCCAGATGTATTTATGTTTAAAGGAACTTAATCAAATATCCTGGCAGGACCTTTTGTTCAGTGGTAAGTTAGCCCATGTATGGACCACACATCAACAGAATGTACTTTGATAGATTAGACTCAATGTTCAGGTACTGAGCCCAATATATAGATACAATGCTTATGACAGTGTTTCTTTCAGACATTTTATTCCAGGAGGAGAGGGGGGTGGGGGGGTGACACTGGTTTGGTTTGTTATAGTATATATTTTCTATATAAACTGTATTTTTTCTATTTTGTTCTGGGATAGGGATGGGAAGAGCTGGCACAGTGACACCCCCCCCCCTGCAGATATGCCTGAAAGAAACTGTTGTACTGAGTGTATGAATAATGTCCCCTCTCCTCTAGCAAAAAACAACAAAACAAATAAGACAACAAGATCAAACTGTTCAATCAATGCACAACAGCTGACACATAACTAGAAAACAATTTGTTTAATCTTTGTCCTATTGTTTATTTATGTTTTAAAGACTACTCATATGGTCAAACTATCCTACCATACAACATTTCTGGTTTGTTAGATGCAATGACAAGATATACACAATTTTTTAATATCTTTTTAAAGTAGTTAATTATCAGGTGTATTGCAAAACTTGGCATTGCAAATTTAATAGTTTTTTTTTCCAGCTATAGTGGATTCATAAACTAATCGCTTCTTTAATTGCAGCAACTTTATTTCTTTAACTACACTGGTATGAAAATGTGTTGGGTATAGCGCCAGTTGTGAATTATTCATCATCAAGGTGAGCGAATCAATATCAAGTGATGTAGGCAGGGAATGTAAGAGCCTCATCAATAAACTTTGGTTACTTCTAAGCACTACTTCTTTGCACTGTTTCTTCTAAGCTATGTATTCACATCTACTACATTTCTAAGCACAATATTCACTAACCTCCCCATTAACAATTTCTTTTAGGCTATGTATTCAGATCTACCTCAACATTGAAGCACTATATTCACTCATCTCCTCATACAGTTTTCTCTAGGCTATGTATTCAAATCTACTTCCACACTGAAGAACTATATTCACCCATCTCCTCATATATTATTTTTTTTAGGCTATGTATTCAAATATAACTCCACATTGAAGCACTTTAAAAATAAAACAACCCCCCCCATCTGACTGCAACCCACTGTATTTTCTACACTTAGTTTGGAGCCCTTGCAAGAACCCTGTCTTCAACTAATATTTATAGCTCCATGTGTAGCCAGCATCACATTTTAAGCTGGTCAGAATCCTATTAAAATCTTTTCTCTTTTTAATCAAAATGTTTCTTGAATGCAGTAAAATAAAATCAATTTCAATTCCAAGTGTTAGGCATTGCATGCAGGCATGAATAATGTTAATTTCTTTCCCTACATTATGAAAAATTATCAGGAATAAAAAAAAAGGTTGTAGCAGAACTGCTACATGGTGTACTGTACAATGCCCTACAAGCAAGCGCCAGCACTGATATAATTATAAGCCCTGCTGTCTAATGAAAAATACCTCATAGCCAAACCCAGATACTGTTTAAGCGTTACAATACATTACAGCTAAACCCTGATACTAATATAAGTGCTTTAATACCCCACAGCCAAACCTTGATACTGATATAAGTACTATAATACTCCAAAGCCAAACCCTGATACTGATATAAGTACTATAATACCCCACAGTAGTGGGTTCAATCGAACCCCAGGGTTCAGGGAATCAGTCACATTGGTTCACCAGAGGTCAAGACAAACAACCGACACTTATGATTCACCATTGGATTTTGTCGGTGCAGTTGATAGAACTATTAAGAAAAGTTTAGGTGAATGTGCATGTGAAACCAGTGCCCTAACAGCCAACTCTACTACTTACGCCTCATCTTCGTCATTACACCACAGTTGAATCTCCAGTCTCAGGTCCAAGTTCTCTAAATTTTTTTCTAACTGGAAAATCAAAAATATTTTATTTTTATAAATAATTTTTATAAAATCCTTGAATATATTTTTTTTTCCTTATTGGAATCACATATTGCCTTAATAAATCTCTCAACGTACCCATTTTTCTCTAAACGGAATTGAACATTTTTTCTTATATAAATTAACTTATACATCAATATATTATTTTTATCCCTTGAAATGAAATTGGAAAAGTTTTTGTCCAAACTAATCTATAACCATACATTTTTATCTAACAGGAAAAAACATCTCATTCTTAAATTCTTCCACACCCATAAAAAAAACGTTTTAAAAACAATTAGCACATGTTGACTCACATAAGTAAATATTGCATAACATGATAAGCTTGTTACAGATCAATTACTGGCAAGAAATACAGTGATTAAACAAATTCAACCTTCAGAAAACAACAACTGGTCTATGCATAAGTTATCATAAAAAGCCATATAACAACAAATACAATCCATAGAAAACTAGGGGGTACATCTGTAGATTCATTGAATGATAACACTACAGGATGCTTAAGTTCAACAAAACCAACAAACCCTGACCTTTGAACTTTCAACCAGCATATGTATTCTGTATATAAAGATGTCCGCAACCTCCACTTCCTCATTCCTGTAGAGAATTTGGAACTTCTGGCTCTTCCCAATGGAGCTCTGAATAAAAGCTGCTGTGTTTTCTGAAGTCCCTGAGGCATAAATTAAAAACAATATATGTAAAACAATGATGAGAGTCATAGTTACCTGTCAGAGAGAGCAAGCAAAAACCTAAACAGCTAAAATGTATATAAACAAAAGTTAAAAATAGAGCTGACACAGAAATTGGACACTGCTAACTTAAAAGCCTAGAGTTCAGATCCTGGGCTAGATGTAGTGAGACTGCTGAGCCCACCCAGCGCAGATGGGTACCTGACTCATGGTGGGGAAAGTAAAGGAAGCTGGGCAAAGAACTGACCACACTATCCCTTTACAGAAACAGGTAAACTCTACTTCATTTGATCTATTTGTCCACCAAGTCTGAATACACTCACAGCTACCAAACAAAGTTAAGGATCAGAAATCCATGTTTCAAAAAACACATTTTCATTGATATCTTAAAAAAACAATCCCTTAGAAGAGCAACTTAAGATATTACTGTACAGACTGAAGGCATGCCATTCTTAGATCTATGCCAACATATGTGATTTATGTGAACACAGGTCAATGTGTTGGACTGGACACACCCAGTACAAACCAACAAACAACATCACCAGATAGTCATTAGATTGGAATCCCCAAAGGAAAGAGAATAATTGGTAGTCCAACATAAGCTAAGAAAAGATCTGTCGTGAGTGAAACACAAGCAGCCCAATGTCATGAGCCCAACTTGGAGACAATAGAGTAAGATGGAGGGGTGTGGCTGTGTTGTTATGTTTACCATGGGGTCTATAGGAACAATGATGATGATGGGTCGGTGTTTACCTTTCAATGTGTTGAGCTTGTTGTCACTGACTTCAACCCTGGCTGGTGACTTGGGGGGTGTCTTGAGGACAGTCTGTATCTGGTAGTACCTGCTCAACACAGTTAGGGTTACAGTTAGCTTGTTTCTATCAACTTTAAGTCAATAACCATATCATTAATTTAAACAAAACATGTGTGAAAATCAGTTAACAGTTTTGTATTTCTGAGCTATTAAGGTTGTTTAAATATGAATACTTTATATAAAAAAAATTAGGTATAATTCAGATTTTTCGAGTCTATTTTTGAAGAACTTTTAATTATGGAATATTTCCCAAAACTTGTTTAGTCAATGATAATTACAAAGATACTTTGGTTGAAAAAGTTATCTAACAGATTTAACTGAATACAAATATGGATTATAAAATAAATTGTTCATTATAATGTTCCTGATAATGAGGCAAACTAATTGTTGGATCTCTGAAACATGTTATGCAAAACGACTCTTTTATAAAAGTCAACATGAAATAGTGGGCTAGACTGGTAGGATAATATCTGTTTATTCGCATTTCAAATTTTCAGAACTTTTTAACAAAAAACAAAATTAACACCAACTTAGGAGATCAAATTCTAAAAAAAGTTAGTTTGGTTCACTGAACCCATAACAAACGTGACTGATTGCTCTCTACTAATGGCTTAATCACATGACTGTGCTAGAAATAGATTTGCTGGCATGAAGTGAAACCTTTCAGTTGGTTGAGTAATTTCACATGTAATTACATCTAAGTACACCATCCAATTAAGCAGTCTACAACCAGACATAACGGGTATCTACTACCATAACACCACTCATGTAATCTATAACAAGACACCACTCAATATAACTGGTATCTACTATCATAACACCACTCAATACAACTGGTATCTACTACTATAACACCTCTCATGTAATCTAAAACAAGACACCACTCAATACAACTGTAATCTACTACCTTAACACCACTCAACACAACTGGTATCTATAACATGACACCACTCATGTAATCTATAACATAACACCACTCAATACAAGTGATTTCTATTAACATGACACCGCTCCTGTAATCTATAACATACCACTCAATACAACTGGTATCTACTACTATAACACCACTCCTGTAATCTAAAACATAACACCACTGAATACAAGTGATTTCTATTAAGATAACATCACTCCTGCAATCTATATTATAACACCACCCAATAACAACTTATCTTCACTGTGACACCGCCCAATACAATTATTGTCTACAGCGTGACACCACTCAATACACCTGTAATCTACATGACACCATCCACTTGACCCAGCTGATCTCAGTACCCATCCCATTCGCCTAAGAAAAAAGTCATGCACCCAACGAACCACACAGCCACCCACTTTAAAACCAGCTGCCGATTTGATTATTCCATCGAAAAATCACTTAAAAACGATTTCTTCTTTTTATAGAAGACATTTTTTTACGTTGGAGATAAAAGTGAGGCGGGTGAGGGGGGTGGGGGTCGGCAACGGCCAATCTGCCATAAGCCCTATCTAACTGCGATCTGTTGAGTGTAAATTGGTGCTTGACAGAACACGGCGGATTAATACGTTTTTTTTTCCTATCTCCGTGCCGAGGAGACATCAGGGCCGTTTTTTTTTTTTAAAAGTCTTTAAAAAAATCTTGCTCAATGAATGAAAATATATCGGTGTTTAAGAACTAACGGCTATTTATCAGTGAATGTTTGAAGATCGATACACAAACGACCAAACGTAATTATTAAAACATCTGCATAACTTTATACGACTTTTGTTCTTGCCCCGTATAACTTTCCTCAGCCATTTTCTAACTCTTTTATGCTGAACCTAACCCAGAAGCGTAGTCAGTAGGGAAGCAGAGGGGGCTAACGTTCCCCCTGATACCATTCCAAGTAATGTAACGCTTTTTTTTTCCATCCGTATATTCATTCAGTAAAAATTCTAATTAACATTGAACGAAACCTAGAAATAAGCTTTGGTAATAAAGTAATAATGTTAGCGTTATTTTATACACTCTCGTACCAAATACCATGAAAACCTGGCCACGCCCCTGCCCTAATCAGTCTATCCTTAAGGCATCTCTTCGGGGGCACTGCCACCCCCTAACCCGAACGAAATAGAATTTATATAGAAAATATTATTCCATACTTTTACCAGAGTTCGCCCCCACCCCCATAAACACAAGTCTGAAAGAAACACTAGTCCCAATCCTGACTAAGTGCAATACCAATTGAGAAATATGCTTCGATATGAAATTATACTGCTGGCAACATTTTTACACCGATACGGTCAATGTATGCATTAGCTAGCATGTACATGTCCAGATCATGACAAAAGGTCGTGATCTAGAGGTGATAGGGATCACTCAACACCAGTCGCTTTCCCACACACAAACAATATTTACACAAGGAAGTTGCTCAACAAAGGCGGCCTGTCTTGTACGACATTCATCGGTGAAATACAAATAAATCTACGGGAGGCAACTCCAGAGGAACTAAACTTTTCAGAGTTGTCCAACTTGTTAAAGATAAGACCACTTGTGAGCGACCATTGTTGCATGCGAACGTTAACATTAAACGCAACAGATTTTTTTTTTCTTTTACAGAAGACAAACGATACCCTTTAAAACAAGAGAACAGACCAGCGCACTATCATTATCTTGTAAGACTGCATCCCAATGACGTAAAGAGAGAGCATTTATAGACATAATTGAACAGCCCGCAGAACGATTAGAAAACGCACTGCTCAAAACTAGACGTCGCCTCGTTACGGGGCTATTTATAGTACCCGGGTGTGACGTTTGTTCTACAAATAGAAACCGACCCTTGTAGACGCACAGATCTAAAGGCTCTGCCTAATGTCAATGGAGTTAGCTCAGCGGCACACAGGAAGTAGATGGTTCTTCAAAAGTAGTACAGGTCGATGGGAATCAAAATAGCCACCAGCAGTCGAAGATTTGGATCCTACAAAAACTTATGAACAGCGGGGAGGGCTGAGGGTGGGGGTATGAGACGACAGGTGTGAATGAGGGGGGGGGGGTAGAAGAGTAACCCAAATTTCACTCACACTATAGCACTGCAATGGACCACAGGGATCGTAAAAATTTAGCACAGAATTGGGACAATTTTTTTTGCCCACCCCGCACACCTTTAAATAACATTTCCTCACACCATTCACGTAACAGCTCATTACACACATACTTCAACGACTCTATTTGGCGATACACAAATCATAATTTTCCATGTAATGTATGGACTTATTTGACAGAAAAAAGCTTATTTCACCTACACAATTTAAGTCCCATATATTATATCTTGTCAAAATGGGTGAATGGGGGTCGTCCATAAATGAAGTCACATTCCTGGACGGAGAGGGAAGATCGTAATTTTGTGACAGAGTGTGATGAGGGGGAATTGTGACACTTTTGCATTTAAATACAGTAACACAGTAATATTAGAAACTGAATTTTAGCCGCCTATGGCACTAGCTAGACAACTGTTTTGGTAAATTGTAATAGAAATTGATTAATATACTGTATGTTGACCGAGCGCAGTCAATATTGAAGGAAGATATCGAGAAATCAATGTTAAAAAAAATTCTGCAATTCTGAGGGCGTTGTAGACTAATATCATTTTAGTGTATCTGTGTATGTGTGTGTGGGAGGGGGGTGGTGAGCTTAGGCTTTTTGTGATTTTGTGTGACGGTAAGTAGGTATAAATCGCCAAAAAGGCGTGATGTCAATTATGGATATCTCCCCCCCCCCCCCCCCAACCACAGAATTCGTTTTACTTTACATAGTGCTGACCGGGTTAGACAGCACCCCCCCCCCCCCTTCCTTCCAACTTAACTTAGAGCTACACAACCCAGACCATTTACCGATGACAAAACGTGTCAACGTAATACAAAACTCGGTGGTAAACTCATTTGAGACGGATTTAAAAAACAAAAAAAAAAACATTATTTTTTTCTTTTCTTTCCGGAGTTAAAAAAAAAACATAACTATTGATTCGGCAGCGCCCACACAACATAACTACACGGCCATACAGGCTAGGCTAGAGTCTAGGTATTGAACGATCTACATGGTACTCGTCTACATGTACGGATACTGTCATCACTGAAGTGTGGGTTATACTACATGTGAAATCAACATCTAGAGATAATAGATAGAAACTTTTATAGAATAGAAAGAAAGACGTATAGAAAATCCAAGAGTTCCTTTATTAAATACGTGACAAGGCAAAAACCTGGAGGAGGAACGTGAATGTCATGTGACATGTACGCGTGTTAACATGTTTATATGTGCCAAAGTCCAATTTTTTATACTAGTTTTATAACAAATGCATAATGGTGAAAAGAAAAATATACAAGAAAAATTAAATTAAAATAAATCGTTGCGTCTTTATTAAAATTAATAAAAAATAAACCGGGAGTGATCTCCCCTAAACTTTCTCGAATATTCTTATATAAAATAACAGGGGATGGAAACTCGGGCTATAGACATGATTTTTAATCCATTTTAAATACTTAAAGTTTTAAAAATAGAATAAAATCTCGTAGACAAATTAATTGCACACCAAGTGAACGCAAATAAAAAAGCGCATAATAGTGCGCAATATTATTAGTACTTTTAAAATTTACATTAGTTTTTTGAGAAATCGGAAGTAGTGTAAATTACTACTTCCAGTCAACGGAAATTACTCAAAATTTAACAGAAGGTAGAGAATTAGATCTTTTACTTACATGTGAAATTTCATTTATCTATCTGAAATAGTACTCAAGTTATAGGCTTTTGAAAAATTCAAAGTAGGAAAAGTACCACTTCCGGTTATCGGAAATCGCTCAAAAGTTGATACGGATCTACGATTTTGATAAAATACTTATATATGAAATTTCATCAACCTAGCTGTAACGGTACTCAAGTTATCGTGTTTACACACGGACAGACAGACACACAGACAGACACACAGACATACGGACAAGATTGCAAAATTATGTTTTTCCGTATCAGTGAGGTGTAAAACGTCGAGATTTGTAAAAATCTCGATTTTTTTTTTTTGCACGATTACAAGACTTTCTCTATACTTCGTATATACGAGAAAGTAAAAAATAGCATAATTTCCACCCTTTCTTGTTTTAAACTATTGTTATCAATTTCCGTTACAGTTTTTTTTTATTTGTTTCGTTAAAAAAAATAATTAAAATATGTATAGCCATGGGAAAACCATGAAAACTATTTGTCTAAAGTAAAAAACCCATCTAGAATCTAGATCACAATAAAAAATTCTATAACACACATCGAATGAATAGACGATGCCATGTAACAGGATACATAAACAAACCGCTTCTTGCAAGCGTTTATTTGTACGGCGGGGTGTCGGCTAGATTGAATAATGATGTGACACAATGGTATGAATATTGATTTCCCCGGGACGTGTTTGAGTTATGCCCGGACCCTCGGCCGTCATACGCTCAAGTAAAAACCAATATCTGCAAGATGTTCACACTTAAGTAGTTCAAACGGAATAAATAACAGCCGGCAAGAGGATATCTATTCAAAACATTCAGCACTAAGAAATCTTTTCAATGTAGGTCCAAAGCATGTAGACTATTACAGTGAGAAATATATGTAGGACTAAAATCTGTAGACTATTACAGTGAGAAATCTATGTAGGACCAACATCTGTAGACTATTACATTAAAAATCTATTTAATGTAGGGACCAACCTGTAGACTACTACTGTGGACTGTGAGAAATCTATTCAACTTAGGCTAATGGCAACATAAACTATACTAAACTAAGAAAGCCATTCAAAACATATAGCAGTGAGCAATCCATAATACCTGTAATGCAGTAGGAAATCTATTTGACATAATCTAATGGCAACAAATAGTGTAATAAAATAAGAAACCCATTCAGCATATAGATCACAAAACATGTAATGCTCGAAGAAATCTACTCTACATAGACCATAAAACCTGAAATGCAGTAGGAAATCTATTCTACATAAGCCACTGGCTAGTGTAATACACTGCAAAATCCATTCAACATAGACCACAAAACATGTAATGTTCTAAGAAACCTATTCTACATAGACCACAAAATATGTAATGCTCTAAAAAATCTATTCAACATAGACCACAAAATATGTAATGCTCTAAGAAATCTATTCAACATAGACCACAAAACATGTAATGCTCTAAGAAATCTATTCTACATAGAACCAGTGGCGTAGCCAGGATCGTCTCAAGGGGGGGGGGTCCAATTTTTACCCGGGGACAAGCTTTCGATTTGCACCCCACCCCCTCAAACTTTCGATTTGCACCCCCCTCATACTTTATATATATACCGAGGGGTAACCCCCCTTGCCTACGCCACTGCATAGAACACAAATTATATAATGCTCTAAGAAATCTATTCTACATAGATCAACGACCACAAATCCAATCCTTTATCCCACGAGCTGAACTTTAAATTAAAAAAAAACATTTATCTCATTCAGACAATTATACCAGTTATACAAGACATGGCCCTGGTCGATATCAATTGTGAGTTAAGTAAGTTAACAACAACCTAGATCTATCTACGTGGGTAAAGACCAACCTAGACCCATCTACGTGGGTAGAGTAAGTTTAGTCTAGCCCTACGTGGTTAAAATCTAGCCTAGTCCTGTCTACATGTGCAGAGTAAGTCAAGTCTTACCCTGTCTACGTGGATAGAATCCAGTCTAGTTCTGGCTACGTGGATAGACTGAGTTTATTCTAGTCCTGTCGACGTGGGTATAATCCAGTCTAGTTTTGTCTACGTGGATAGTTAGCCTAGTCCTGTCTACGTTAGTAGAGCTAGTTTAGTCTTATCCTGTCTACGTGGATAGAATCCAGTCTAGTTCTGTCAACGTGGATAGAGTAAGTTTAGTTCTGTCTACGTGGATAGAGTAATTCCAGCTACAGTCCACCCCTATCAACCACCACAAAAATCCAACGTTAGCAGCTAGTGCCACATCACCACCCATCCATCACTTACAACATAGTCGTGCTGTATGCTAATCATGGTAAGCCAGCAATTACAGTCAGCCGTAATTAAATACACGACTCGTATAAATCACACGCAATATAGAGAACTAACCGGTTTTAAATTACTTTTTTTTTTACCAAACGTTTTAAACAAAGGTAATTTTAAATCACTTTTAAACGCAGCGTCAATTGATGGAAGAGATGAAATTATGAGAACAATTTTCACGTTCACGTGGTTTGAACCAGCAATTTGATTGGTTAGGCCGAGAACCGACAAAGTGAAAACAATTAAGACCGATGCTATGTCGAGCGCCATAAGAATAAAAAAAACAAAACAATTTCGTTGATGGGAGGTTTTCAATGTTACACTCTACAAACTAAACTTGGATGAACTATTAGAGAAACCGAAAATAGTTTCCACTAATAGCCGGCGTACTCTAAAATAGCTGAAGTGTTGGAAATTGGACGACAATTCGGACTTTGTCTCAGTCAGCATGAGGTAACTCTGATCTGACCAGTACCTGATTACGTCACAAGTTGCCTAGTACAGCGAGGACCAACAAAGGCGGCACTTTTGGGTCCATGTTGATCGTGAGTTCTGAAAATACTAAGTTGTAAAAACTGACCAGCCTGTCTGAGTTTTTTTCAAAGCTCTCGGGGGAGGGGGGGGGGGGGGAAGAAGAAGAACGACTACCCCTCAACTATGTTCCTCCTCCACGGATGAGATAATAAAAAAAAAATATAAAAATTTAAATCAGCAGCCGCACACCCCACCTGGAGAAAAATGTCTGAAAGAAACCCTGCT
This sequence comes from Physella acuta, assembly GCF_028476545.2. Taxonomy (NCBI): domain Eukaryota; kingdom Metazoa; phylum Mollusca; class Gastropoda; family Physidae; genus Physella; species Physella acuta. The sequence goes on along the minus strand of NW_026732630.1, from coordinate 84,894 downwards.
GCCAGTCCACAAGAGCAGGTGAAGCAGTTTTCACCCGCATCTTAGACAGCGGCAAACGAAAGGATTGAGTGGACAACAAAGTTATGTTGACTTAATTCACGTGCCCTGTGTCCTCAGCGAGTCAAAGATATTGAGACTTGTGGGTACGTAATCGTATGTTGTAGTGCAAAGGCGTGTCTAAATAGATAATTTCAGGCGAGGTTCATATCCACTGATAAATCTTCTCGGAAAAAAAAACAAGAAAAAAAAACAACCATAAATATATTCTCTGCTCAACCGTACACAAACAACCTTGCAAACAAATAGTTTTCTCCTCACTTATCATATAAAGAAAATCATTGATTGTTTTTTTATACCCACCCTGAATGAAACATAATTAAGTCTTGTCAGCAAACAAACTCAACCTAATGAACCATACACAAACAGTACATAACACTGCCGAGGTAAACGGCTAGTTAATTCTACACCACTATTGACAAATGGGTACTTTGTATCATAGCCGAGCCCAACAGCGTGTATAAAGATGGTTGTGTTAACTAGCAGCGTTCGTATCCTGCAAACAAGGCAGGCGGGCTGAATACACATTTCAATAAATGATGAGTTCTAATAACCAGATCATCTGCACTACAACTCGTTTTTTAATGATAATTTTTTTTTAAAACTCAATAGCCATCAAATTTTAATAATTATTTTTAAAAATCTAAATTGAATTTTTAATTTGAACCAAGACTAAAATAATCTCCCAAGAGTAAAAAAAAATAATTAATTAATAATCCTACATTAAAAAAAAAAACCTAGGTTTTTAAAGCCTTGTTAGAGACGTTTTTAAATAGACGTGACGTGTATTTTGAAATGCCTTAAACCGTAAGAAGTATATTTCAATTCTAAGCTCCTTCTACAGTCTAGATCTAACTCAAAATACCACGTTAATTAAGCGTTCTTTCTATTGGTTACAGATACGGGATACAGATTCCATGGCCGCCGTTTGTTACAGATTCCATGGCCGCCGTATGTTACAGATTCCATGGCCGCCGTATGTTACAGATTCCATGGCCGCCGTATCATACAGATTCCATGGCCGCCGTATGTTACAGATTCCATGGCCGCCGTATGTTACAGATTCCATGGCCGCCGTATCTTACAGATTCCATGGCCGCCGTATGTTACAGATTCCATGGCCGCCGTATCTTACAGATTCCATGGCCGCCGTATCATACAGATTCCATGGCCGCCGTATGTACGGTGGCAAGCAATCCTCCTAGGTAAATAAAGCGATAAATAATCGTGTCGAGAGGAATCGATACCATAGATCAAACACAGACAGATTGGACAATAGAAGCTGCAATAACGAGGGCGACAACCCGGGTTGACAGAAAGACAATTTCGAGCAGTTCGGGAATGGGTTGACTGGCTATGTGGGAGCTGTGAGCAGAGATTTTAACCTGTTCTAGAACGGGTTGACTTCTGCGGGAAGTAAGTAATAAACATAAAGAGCCTATGTTAACCTACTCTAGAATATATTGAAAAATAAATGACATAGCACCCAGCACGAATGACATCAACTGAAGGTATTTTAAACTGATGACAAGTAAATGACATACAAGCCGGCCCTAATGACATTTACAAGCCATGTTAACCAGATGACAAGTAAATGACATAAAAGCCGGCCCTAATGACATCAACTCAAGCTCCGTTAACCAGGAGGTAAGCTGAGAATCAGTGCCGGGAAATCAATAACTATATCTCGTTATCGATCGGTGGGAATATGCTCTGATGCTCAAGGTATTTAATGGAGGGGAGGGGGGACGAGGGGATGGACAGGACGGAAAGGAGGACGGAGTAGTAGGGACATAAGCATTGCGTGGGAGGGACATAAGAATTGCGTGGGAGGGTCATAAGAATTGCGTGGGAGGGACATAAGAACGGCGTGGGAGGGACATAAGAACGGCGTGGGAGGGACATAAGAACGGCGTGGGAGGGACATAAGAACGGCGTGGGAGGGACATAAGAACGGCGTGGGAGGGACATAAGAACGGCGTGGGAGGGACATAAGAACGGCGTGGGAGGGACGTAAGAATTGTGTGGGAGGGACGTAAGAATTGCGTGAGAGGGACGTAAGAATTGTGTGGGAGGGACGTAAGAATTGTGTGGGAGGGACGTAAGAATGGCTGGAGAGGGACGTAAGAATTGTGTGGGAGGGACGTAAGAATTGCGTGGGAGGGACATAAGAATTGCGTGGGAGGGTCATAAGAATTGCGTGGGAGGGACATAAGAACGGCGTGGGAGGGACATAAGAACGGCGTGGGAGGGACGTAAGAATTGTGTGGGAGGGACGTAAGAATTGCGTGAGAGGGACGTAAGAATTGTGTGGGAGGGACGTAAGAATTGTGTGGGAGGGACGTAAGAATTGTGTGGGAGGGACATAAGAACGGCGTGGGAGGGACATAAGAACGGCGTGGGAGGGACGTAAGAATTGTGTGGGAGGGACGTAAGAATTGCGTGAGAGGGACGTAAGAATTGTGTGGGAGGGACGTAAGAATTGTGTGGGAGGGTCATAAGAATTGCGTGGGAGGGACATAAGAACGGCGTGGGAGGGACGTAAGAATTGTGTGGGAGGGACGTAAGAATTGCGTGAGAGGGACGTAAGAATTGTGTGGGAGGGACGTAAGAATTGTGTGGGAGGGACGTAAGAATGGCTGGAGAGGGACGTAAGAATTGTGTGGGAGGGACGTAAGAATTGTGTGGGAGGGACGTAAGAATTGTGTGGGAGGGACGTAAGAATTGTGTGGGAGGGACGTAAGAATTGTGTGGGAGGGACGTAAGAATGGCTGGAGAGGGACGTAAGAATTGTGTGGGAGGGACGTAAGAATTGTGTGGGAGAGACGTAAGAATGGCTGGAGAGGGACGTAAGAATGGCTGGAGAGGGACGTAAGAATTGTGTGGGAGGGACGTAAGAATTGTGTGGGAGGGACACAAGAATTGCGTGGGAGGGACGTAAGAATTGCGTAGGAGGGAAATAAGAATTGCGTGGGAGGGAAATAAGAATTGCGTGGGAGGGAAATAAGAATTGCGTGGGAGGGACATCTGAATTGCGTGGGAGGGTGGACGGAGTGGGAGGGAAAGGAGGACGGAGTGGGAGGGAAAGGAGGACGGGACAGCAAAGGAGAAAAAGGACCTAAGAACCATCAGGAGGGCGTTGTCGTAGGGACGAGAGGACAGAGAAAGAGACGAGTGGGTAAGAGGGGGCTGAAAGAAAAACTAAGAGACTTGGCAGAACATGAGGACGGAGACACTCGGGGTGACATGAGGACTTGTGGCGGGGGTGGAGGGATGAAAAAGATTTAAAAAATAAACGCAGAAGGACACAGAGGAAGTAGAATAAATACGCCCAGGATTACAGAGGAACAAAATGACGGGATAAAAAGCACGAGGCAAGAAAAAACTATGAGAACAAAATACTGTTATATTAAAAATAAACATCACAGAACCAACGTTATCAAATTACTTTGCTCATGTACAACACAATGATCGCTGGAAATTTTTAATTTTTGTAAATGGAAATTGCCTTTGTTCAGCCCGTCGAGTAGTCTGGCATTGTTGTTTTATTGACTAGTTGACAGTTTTTGAGTTTTTCCCTCAGAGATGTTATTAAAAAAGTCTACGAGTTTGTGGTAACACTTTAGTTTAACATACACACGTGATAATTCTTACTACTCTCAACCACCAGATGATTATCAAATAAGAAGTTTCTATTTTAACGATCATACTGTTTTATTTTAAATACATTTATCCTAAAAATGCCGAAACGGTTCGCCCAAATGCTTACACTGATGATGCCTAAAAATACTTCTCCTTCTTATTTTTTTTACAACTCCCAATGGAGCATAGCCCATCAATATATTTCAATGCTTGTCTATCCTGTGCTATTTTTTTTATCCCTGTCTCCCTCCAATGATTTTAACGTCACCGATTTCTAAGCGCCAGCTGTTTTTGGACCGCCTTCTTTTCCTAGACCCTTGTGGATTCCATGAAATGTCTTGTCTGGTAAACCTGCAATATTTCTTTCCGTGCGTCAATTATACCTTCCAGTGCGTCAAATATTCCTTCCGGTGCGTCAAATATTTCTTCCCATGCGCCAAATATTCCTTCCCGTGCGTCAAATATTCCTTCCCGTGCGTAAAATATTCCTTCCCGTGCGTCAAATATTCCTTCCCGTGCGTCAAATATTCCTTCCCGTGCGTAAAATATTCCTTCCCGTGCGTCAAATATTCCTTCCCGTGCGTCAAATATTCCTTCCGGTGCGTCAAATATTCCTTCCGGTGGTGAAACAAAGCGAACTTTCCACCATGTGACCGCCAATCAAGACACGCGAACTTCCTATTTGTGGATCAGCCAACCATGACACTGGTATGACGACTATTAGCCAAAAAAGTCGGCGACCATGTGAAAATGTGACGCACGACTCCGTATCACCAGGTTGCCTGACGGTAGTTCATTTAAACGTGAACAAGGGTATCGGTAGAGATCGATAATGGAGATCAAACAGATTGATTGGGCTAGTGGAGACGGAATAACAGAGGTTGAAGGAATAAGATTGAAAAACGAGTTTGCGTGAATTTACACGACGTTTGAATGATTTATTTATATGATAACGTTGTTGTATGCTTGATTTTATTATATGCGTTTCAAGTAAGTTTGTTATTCTAGGAGTCCATTATATGATTTACATGTATAATTGTTACTACTGTTTCATACTACGATTGAAATATTTTGATCAATAATTATCTTTCTTTCTTTGTATAGATTTTTATTCAGTTCCCAGTGTTTATTGTTCTGATGCAGCGATTTCCAGATACATTCGTATCCGGTGAAAATGCAAGAATTGATATTTCTAAATTCGTTTTATTTTCTTATTTCAGTGCATTTAAAAGCTTAATATTATTTATCCACAGACAAACGTAACAATATGTGGAGGAAAAAAAAGAGAAAAATAACATTCGCGGCTTGACTATTTGACCCAGCACACAAACGCATTGCTTACTTTCGCGGCTTGACACACACACAGTCGCACTACTTCCCCTCGCGGCTTGACACACACAGTGGATCTACTTCCCCTCGCGGCTTGACACACACAGTGGCACTACTTCCCGTCGCGGCTTGACACACAGAGTGGCACTACTTCCCCTCGCGGCTTGACACACATAGTGGCACTACTTCCCGTCGCGGCTTGACACACACAGTGGCACTACTTCCCCTCGCGGATTGACACACACACAGTCGCACTACTTCCCCTCGCGGCTTGACACACACAGTGGCACTACTTCCCCTCGCGGATTGACACACACAGTGGCACTACTTCCTCTCGCGGATTGACACACACAGTGGCACTACTTCCTCTCGCGGATTGACACACACAGTGGCACTACTTCCCCTCGCGGATTGACACACACACAGTCGCACTACTTCCCGTCGCGGCTTGACACACACAGTGGCACTACTTCCCCTCGCGGATTGACACACACAGTGGCACTACTTACCCTCGCTGGAAAAGGTCCACATTGTAGAATTTATTCAGCTCCACAGAGATCTCTATGGTAGCCTGTAGCTCAGCCATCTCATCTGGAGGGGAAAAGTAAACCGTTAGATTACACGACAGAACATTCTTCTTCGTTCTTACCTTGTTTTGTAATAAAGATGAGTGTATTGTGTATTTTAGAAGCTAAAGATGAGTTAAAATAGAAGAGGAGTTAAATATTCGACTGTGTGTGTGATAATGCAGAAGGTGTGTTGAGATTTAAATTTACTTGCTAAGATGTGGCTTGATGTTTGGAGATGGCGTGTTACATTTTAAAGGCTGTGTTCTTCTTCGTTCTTAATTGTATTGTTGGAAGGCATTTCCTCGAAAACAAGTATTGCGTGTCAACTTGGTATACACCATATAGGCCGTTGACTCCGATTTCAGCCTGCTTTACTTTTTGGATTTGCTTCCATAGCGTTTGCCCACTCAAGAACAAACTATAATGCACCAGTTGTTTGATTTTTTAAGTTTCCTCTCCTATACAGATTGCTGTCCCCAGCTATCGAGCCTCACCTGACCAGGGGTTCGAACTCGGGACTTTTTATTTTGGCAACCATGAGCTTTATCAACCCAACTAAGCCGACCCTTTAAACATTAAAAAAATATGGTCACACATTACGAATACAATATAGCCCATCTTATCGGAAAAGGGAGGGGTGGTTATTAACGTTTTAGATAGCACAAGTAGATTCATTTACAGGTTCATGAGTTACTAACTTTATGCGAGATACTAGTCGACGAGTCAAGGCTACAAATTCGAATAGCATACATCACAACTAACGATATCTCAATATAAAATCCAACTATAACATTGCCTTGAACCGTAAAGCTACCTTTACACTTTACAAATTAAACACATGTTATCGGCGATGCCAGCTATATCATAAGCCTGTCTGAGGGTACGTTTAATTGATAAGAACCAAAATAACAAACATAAAAAAAAAGAAAAACAGATTTTATAGGTCTTATAATGGCTATAAATGGCTGTAAACTAGGCCGTGATTGCAATCATTTGATAGGAGCGAAGACACTAGCAGACGTATAAAACAGTAACCGGGTAATGCCGATATGACATTTAACTATCCATAAGACTAGCAGTCATATAAAACAGTAATCTGGTAATGCCGATATGACATTTAACTATCCATAAGACTAGCAGTCATATAAAACAGTAACCGGGTAATGCCGATATGACATTTAACTATCCACAAGACTAGCAGTCATATAAAACAGTAACCTGGTAATGCCGATATGACATTTAACTATCCATAAGACTAGCAGTCATATAAAACAGTAATCTGGTAATGCCGATATGACATTTAACTATCCATAAGACTAGCAGTCATATAAAACAGTAACCTGGTAATGTCAATATGACATTTAACTATCCACAAGACTAGGATATACGGACCAAGGCTGGCCGCGATACACGATAACAATGATACGCTTACTTATACAGTAACATTTAACAGAGAAAATAAAGTTGAACTGGTAACAAATGGAATTTTTTTTAAAAATCAGGGAAAAAAAATGGATTAGAATAAGTACATTCAAGTTGTCGAGATGGGTCAGCTCATGGTTACTAAACCGAAAAGTCCCGAGTTTGAAACCCTGGGCCGATGAGGCTCGATAGCTATGGACAGCAAGGTGAGAAAATAAAAAAAAAATCAAACAACTGCAGTCTTGCAGATTGTTATTTGATAGACAAAAGCAACTGTAGCAAATCTAAATCGAAAAATTGGCTTAAATCGGGAGCATAACATGTTGACACGTAATACTTAATTGTGCCGGAGGAAAAGCCTTCCAAAATTACAATTAAGATCGAAGAAGAGTAGTGAAGAAAAAAAAGATAATAGAAAGAAGGGACAAAACATAATCGACATCTTAAAAATATTTTCTTAGTTATCGTTGAAAACCTCGGGGATTTCTGGTATATATCGGAGACCGCGTATTTCAGCAATCAACAAAAACAATCATGGTACCGAATGGTATTGAATGTAAACATCTTCAACAAAGCATACACAAAGAGACGGAAGGAATCAATCAAAGAATCCAGCAAGTTCTAGCAAAAGCGATGATTAAACATCTTTTTGCGACAGGCCGTCTGTTTACGGCAGGGCTGAACACCCCACAATCACAGAGTGGACGGGTAGCTATGCCATACATCCCGTCTTCCAATCTTCAACAGCTTTGGTTCAGAGCTAAATCAGGAGCGGTGCGTCTAAGTCGGGCCCCGTTAAGTGCCTTTCGTGAACTGTCTTAGGTTGTTCAATGCATTAAAAGAAGCTAAGTTTAAAGTTACACGGTGCGTTGCTATAGAGTTTGGTAACTGTAGAGACATATCTTAGGCGATTCAATGAATTGGCAGAAGGCAGCATGTCACTCTAATAACAATGAATAGACAACACTAGAGTATGTAAGTTAGGAATTGGTCTAGGACATTACCCAATGCACACTTCCTCCTTGGTGTTGTTACTGGTAACATCCTAATGTGGTACCATATGACACGAAAGCCACACCAAATGTCACATACGACATCACATGTCACCAAATGTCACAGTCGGCGCCACATGTCACAAAATGTCACATTCGGCACCACATGTTACTAATGTAAATTATAATATCATATGACACCAATGTAACATATGGCATGAAATGACACCAATGTCACATACGTCAGCACTTGCCACCAGTGTATGGCACCACATGACATCAGCGTCTGGCTGTGCAGAAACCACTCAATAAAATCTAATTTTCCACCGTCAAAGACAAGATTTAAACCTTTTCATCCCCAACCAGTGTGACGACACAATTTAATACCAAACTTAAAAACAACAACGATGCAATCAAACGCATGCAATCAGGAAGACCATTAAAACGTCGCACTAACAGCTATAATCATCAGCTCTATGTTTTAACTAGTTAGAACAACGTACATCACAATTTAAAAAATGGCAGCGTTAGAAGTGCCTAGTTTATATTGAAAATTTCATTACATGGGGACAAAAGTAGAGGGGTAGAAAGCTATTAAAAGTAGCGTTTTCTAATGGAACTACATAGATCCTGTTGCAACAAAAGTAACAAATACTATTGGATCAAAAGTAACAGATCCTAATGGATTTAAAACAAATGTTCATAATGTCATGAATAAATTCATGTTCATGCTCTAAGATTTCTATTCGGGAAAATAACATCCATCCACACACCCATCCAAAACCTTTCAGCCTGCACGAAACCCCGGAACCTAGTCAAAACCCTCCAACATATTATCTAAAACCCCCGAACATTTTCTAACCAATCCAAAACTCTTCAGCCTATCCAAAGCCCCCCCCCCCCCACCCCCCTAACATATAGAAAATCTTCAACCAGTCCAAAGCACTTCAACATATCAAAAAACCTTCAAGTTATCCAAAACATCTCAACCCTCCAAAACCCCCCAAAACCCCACCAATCTATCCACCCAGCTATATATACCATACGATTTTATTTTTATAACAGCAAAAAGTGTGTTTTCTCAACACTATTTTACGACAACCATTTATAGACATAAGTAAAACAAGATCCTATTATAAGCTCAGCCGTATTTTTTGTGTCCTGTAAAAACAGAACCAAAGATAGAATACGAGAAATTATAAAAAAAAATTACCGAACATAACAAAACTCTGGGGAGGGGTGGGGGGAGAGGGGGGAGTTATTACCGATGACAGACCCGCCCCTTTTATCAGCTTACGACATAAACCTGTCTCTTGACGTGCAGTCGATGTCACGCGAGTTCCACCGGTTTACTGTAACCAACGTTCACTGTCATAGTTTCAGAAGGCTTTAGTGACATTTTTAAAATAACATCACGGCTTTTTTTTTCTTTCTTGGTTTACTTTTTTAATTTTTCTGTCATCGATTTATAGCGGCCCACGTGGGAGGGGACAAAAAATGGGTCATCGTGTCGAACGAGGTTGAGTCGAGTCCTGTTTTACTGCACCTACCTCATAGAAGTGAGTTCTTTTGCGGATATCAATCCTTCAAATTGCCACCCCCCATCTCCACACACCAAATCCCAAAGAAAACGTGGCAATGTTTACTACGGCATATATAAAGTTAAGATTTCTTTGCCCTTTTACAAACCCCCATTCTCATCGTCGCAAAGTAAAACACTCACTAAATGATGTTTATAGTTATCCACGCTCCCCTATCCCATTGACATTTTTCCACCTTAATCAATCAAACATTTTTTTCTCTCTAAAACATCCGTGGTCAAAAATAGATTTTTAAAAAAAGAAACAACTTTTAAAATATTCGATTAAGAGACTTTAAAAAAAAACCCATACCATTCTGACGTTTAACTTTCATAAACAGTATACTAGGAAGAATGTGTATAATGTGTTAAAGCATATCACCAAACAGCAAAAATAACAATAGAATAAAATTAAAACTAACGTAGCTTGACGTGTCGTCCAACTTCCAACCCTAGCCTTAACGCAGTGTAGAAACCCAGTGTAGATAACAAACTTGTTTTCACTCTATCAGATCTCACTTGCAAAATCCTAGTGAACTACAACTATCCCCCTAAAGCTTTTAAGGTAATAAAAAAACAACCCCAAAGACAACATTTCCGGGCACACAGTCCCAACCCAATGAAATATTTCTACGATCACGGCACGACTCAGAGTTTGAGGAAGATGTTATTTCGGGTGTTGTCAACACAAGGTTCCTACGTGTGGGAGGGGGAGGGTGGGGGAGGGGGGGGGGGGGGGGGAAGACAAATTTCGGGAGTTGTCAACACCAGGTTCCTCCGTGTGGTTGGGGGAGGTGTGTGTGGGTAGGGGGAGGTGTGTGTGGGTAGGGGGAGGTGTGTGTGGGTAGGGGGAGGTGTGTGTGTGGGTAGGGGGAGGTGTGTGTGGTTGGGGGAGGTGTGTGTGGTTGGGGGAGGTGTGTGTGGGTAGGGGGAGGTGTGTGTGGGTAGGGGGAGGTGTGTGTGGTTGGGGGAGGTGTGTGTGGTTGGGGGAGGTGTGTGTGGTTGGGGGAGGTGTGTGTGGTTGGGGGAGGTGTGTGTGGTTGGGGGAGGTGTGTGTGGGTAGGGGGAGGTGTGTGTGGTTGGGGGAGGTGTGTGTGGGTAGGGGGAGGTGTGTGTGGGTAGGGGGAGGTGTGTGTGGTTGGGGGAGGTGTGTGTGGTTGGGGGAGGTGTGTGTGGGTAGGGGGAGGTGTGTGTGGGTAGGGGGAGGTGTGTGTGGGTAGGGGGAGGTGTGTGTGGGTAGGGGGAGGTGTGTGTGGGTAGGGGGAGGTGTGTGTGGTTGGGGGAGGTGTGTGTGGGTAGGGGGAGGTGTGTGTGGTTGGGGGAGGTGTGTGTGGGTAGGGGGAGGTGTGTGTGGTTGGGGGAGGTGTGTGTGGTTGGGGGAGGTGTGTGTGGGTAGGGGGAGGTGTGTGTGGGTAGGGGGAGGTGTGTGTGGTTGGGGGAGGTGTGTGTGGGTAGGGGGAGGTGTGTGTGGTTGGGGGAGGTGTGTTTGGGGGGGGGAGGTGTGTGTGGGTAGGGGGAGGTGTGTGTGGGTAGGGGGAGGTGTGTGTAGGTAGGGGGAGGTGTGTGTGGGTAGGGGGAGGTGTGTGTCGGTAGGGGGAGGTGTGTGTGGTTGGGGGAGGTGTGTGTGGTTGGGGGAGGTGTGTGTGGGTAGGGGGAGGTGTGTGTGGTTGGGGGAGGTGTGTGTGGGTAGGGGGAGGTGTGTGTGGTTGGGGGAGGTGTGTGTGGTTGGGGGAGGTGTGTGTGGGTAGGGGGAGGTGTGTGTGGTTGGGGGAGGTGTGTGTGGTTGGGGGAGGTGTGTGTGGGTAGGGGGAGGTGTGTGTGGTTGGGGGAGGTGTGTGTGGTTGGGGGAGGTGTGTGTGGTTGGGGGAGGTGTGTGTGGGTGGGGGAGGTGTGTGTGGGTAGGGGGAGGTGTGTGTGGTTGGGGGAGGTGTGTGTGGTTGGGGGAGGTGTGTGTGGGTAGGGGGAGGTGTGTGTGGTTGGGGGAGGTGTGTGTGGGTAGGGGGAGGTGTGTGTGGTTGGGGGAGGTGTGTGTGGGTAGGGGGAGGTGTGTGTGGTTGGGGAAGGTGTGTGTGGGTAGGGGGAGGTGTGTGTGGGTAGGGGGAGGTGTGTGTGGTTGGGGGAGGTGTGTGTGGTTGGGGGAGGTGTGTGTGGGTAGGGGGAGGTGTGTGTGGGTAGGGGGAGGTGTGTGTGGTTGGGGGAGGTGTGTGTGGGTAGGGGGAGGTGTGTGTGGGTAGGGGGGCGGAGAAATTTCGGGTGCTGTCAAAATAGGGTTCCTCCGTGTGGGAAGGTATGTGTGGGGGGGGGGGGGGGGAAGGGGAGATTTCGGGTACTGTCCACACATGTCAACCAACACACAAACGTGCCCAACCCTATGCGCAACAGCTGAACGCCCAGCCCATCAGTCACGATACACAACCCACGGTCCGTTCATCCCCCACTTATTCTAATGACACCAGACCCGACCCCCGGGGGTTAGCTGAGGTACACCGACTGGTCTGGCACTGAGTAAGAATTTTGGTCCGTGCCTACGTCGGGCAAACTGCAATAAAAGCTGCGATGTTATTTATTTCATGTCGCGTGGTCTGCCTAAATCAACCATCACAAGCCCTCACAGCTAGTAATAAACTAAATTGTTTGGAGACTTGACCATATTTACTCACCTCGACTTAAGTAACCATCAAGCAACACTTTTAAACATAAAATAATTAATTCGCCGCGACTTGTTCAAACTTTGCAGAATAAATGTTCCGGTTTTGGACATTATTCCCCCCCCCCCCCCCTCTACGGCATTAAACCTTTATGATACAAGTGACTGTGTCTATCAAAGAATTACATTACTGATTAAAGCACCCCTTCTTCTTTGTGCCATCCAGCTAACGTTAGAATCCACTACCATTATTAGATACATTTCAATTTGAAAAAACAAAAAACGAACTCCCGCTGAGAAGCTATGTACCCCCGTTCACGAAATTAAAAAAAATGAAATCAAGTCTTCGATAAAATCGATGAGACGGTGTAGCAGCCCTTAGTGAAATGGTAAAAACATAGCAAAGATTACATGTAACAGGGAGTGTGTGAGTGGGAGACCTGTCAAACAGCGCTCTACTTGATTATATCCAGGAGCTTAGAGTGAAAATTCCAAATTAAACACATATCCTTTAGCTAATCTTTTCTTCCTTCTTCTTCTACGCTGCGGAGTTCCAGTGCCTACGGTTTAATCCTAACGACAGCAGTCATTGCACTGCCTGACGATACTTGCGCTTAACTTAACACCAAGCGTTTTACAATGTCCGTCATTCTCCTCATAACTAGGACCAAACCAATCAACACGAAAACAAAACAAAAACGAGGGACGGACTTGTAACATTTGTTATCGGTAGAAGAAGTGGAGAAAATATCTACAAATCAAAACAAATCAATGAGTGTTGTCTGAAACTAAAGGACTATACGGGAGGTTAGTCGGCTAAACATACCTACTTGGAGATCGCTTGCTAATCAATTCCTTGTAGTTACATCGAGTTACTTATCTTTTACTATTCAAATGTGTACAAGAAAGAGAAACCCGAAGGCGAAACTCTTGCCCGACCTAATAAGGGGTACGGAAGCAACAAACACATTTCTAAATATAGGCCTAGATCTACTTATGGGTCAAGGCATAAAATCCTAATGCACCACTTTAGTCGAGATAACAAAAGGGTTTTCTGTATTAATAACAGACTAAACTTCCATGATACCTACCACATCATGAACTTAAGCTTGGCATTGACACATTGCAAAATCTTAGCCCAAATGGTTGAAGTCTCAAAGGAACAAAATGAAAGCCAATTCGCTCTTAGGTTGCACACAACTTCTCTAACTTTTCAAAAGTTGGAATGTGATGTAATACATTATTTCATAGCCGTAAACAAACAATAAATGTTTACGATTAGAAATACCCAATTATCCATTAACAGGCCCTGAACCTAGAGCTGCTAATTTATCAATAAAGTTAACGATAAGCTCAATTATTAGAACCATTTCGGCTCTAATAATGCCCTTATAAGTGCAGTATAATGGGCAATAAAATTAAAAGAAGCAAATTTTCTTTCCCACTCCTGAATCGTCGCCTGTTTAATATGGGGAGAGCGTCAATTGATGGTCGAGATTGGCATCATACAGGTACAAACAAGGTGAGCCAACAGACGCGTCAATTAAGTGGCAGTTAATGAGATGATCAATTACCCGATGCCGGCAGTCCTGGTTGTAGATGATTAACAGCTCAGGTCTGGCTGGTCGGTTGTGTGGGACAACGTGTGGGACAATGTGTGGGGCGTCACATAAATCATGTCGAGTGGTGAGGACTTTGTCACGTTAACAGCAAGTGGGAGGTCACAAAAAGCATGCCAAGAAGTTAAGACTTTGTCAAGTTAACAGCGAGTGGGACATCACACAAGTCAGAGGTGAGGACTTTGTCAAGTTAACAGCAAGTGGGAGGTCACAAAAAGCATGCCAAGAAGTTAAGACTTTGTCAAGTTAACAGCAAGTGGGAGGTCACATAAATCATGTCAAGTGACGAAGACTTTGTCAAGTGACAGCGAATGGGACGTCACACAATTCAGATGTGAAGATTTTGTCAAGTAAACAACAAGCAAGACGTCACACAAACCAGAGATAAAGATTTTGCTGACTGCAGGGTTCACACTGCTTTTTTAAAGTGGCGAAAATAAGATTATAGACAGTTTCCAGAAATTTCGGAGAAATTATAATCATCTTCATCGAGCCAATTAGCAAAAATCAAACATCAAAAGGTCAAGACATTGAAGCAAATACTGCAAGAATGACAAACTCCTAAAGGGCAACTGCGTCATATTCAACTATCGGCATTAATGTATTTGCAACTAATATTTACACAGCAAACACGTCAATATGATTGTTAATTTAACATGCGACTTTTGACAAACATATGTTACAAATGAATATACATTTAACTATTATACAAAAAATTCGTGTGTAAAAAAACAACAGTGTTGTTGCCTTTGAAGGGACCCGCAATGGAAGCCAAAAAAAAAAAAAAATAACTCAGTAAACAAAACCGCAAGTTTTTTGGTGTGAAGTTTAGATGTGCTTGCAATTAAACCAATATTTAAAGTTCGATCCGCAAGTGTAAGTAGACTGAAACATTATTCTATGGATGCAGCACACAGGAAAGGGGTTACGTACTTAGATTCTGTTAGCGCAGGTAGGTGTAAAGAGAAAAGTTGATTAACACTGTCTTTGATGTTCTTTTCTTTTCTTATTTCTCGCATACATCTCATTTCTTTATAATGGCTGAACAAGTTGACACCAAAGGCTACACACTTTTTTCTTCAAACACAAATAATGTGTGTCGCTATTTTTACTGTTGAATTAATTTGTTCACTACAAACGTATAAAAAAAAACTGGTTGATGGAGAGGAGGCGGTCTTAAAGAGTTATTAAATGTAAATGTGGTAGTGTGGGTACATGTGGTGGGAAGTAGTTTATATTTATACATCGTAATGTATATACTAATGGGGTTAGGGGATCGACCCTTCTAATGTACAGTGTGTGAAATTATTCAATTACTGATATAAGTCCCATTCACTGATGTTCACGTTTAGTGACTGTGTACACACGTGCCAGATATCCTTGTAACTCTGCTGTCATATACTATCCCATATACTTCTATTATCCCACTGGCCGCTATATCTTTCTACTACCTAACGATCAATTGTAACCTCCTAAATAATACACAATCTCTGCTCTACTGGCTTCTAACATTCTCCTATACGCTAGACTGCTCCGACCACAGCTAACTCTGACAAACTCCTAAAGTTATGTTGATCAGCTGACCGTAACACGTGACCGGTCAGTTCGTCCCTATGCAATTCTACTGATTCTGCTTGACCAATGCCAAGATGACCTACACTATTCCACCTCTCTCCTTTCTTCGACCTTTATCTAAATTTTTCCTAGCTTGCGTCATCACAGTACAACAGTTCTCTCCAATCAAATACATGAATGCCCCAGATCGTCTGTGTCTATCGCAGTTCCCCGAACGTTCTCACCAAACAGAAACGGCCCCACTAGTAGTATGGTCGATAGCAGGTCCGGCGCTCTCTAGAAAACTGCGGAGTTTGTTCAGCCCGCTAACGATGTCACCAATGGCTACTATTCAGGGACCTCCACTTTCATCAATGGGGGTCTAGGTCTGAGTGCTGAGGGGAAATGGAGCTCTTGGCTGTGTACGACGAGGACAAGGTCAAGGTGATTCGGTACGGGATGTCTCGAATACCTGGTCCAGTCAGTAAATAACTGACCACAGAGGCCACCAAACACATTTCATGGGTCGGCTCATTTTAACATTTATTTTCGTGATACTTCTTAAAAATACGAGGCACTAGTATCTTTTAACCTTAAGATGAAACTGATTGCTTGTTATTATTCAGATGCAATAAAATCCTTTAAAATATAAAGTTTTAATTGCTAATTAGAGTTCTAATTAACATCAGCATGATTTCCAATTACTTTGTGTTGTGTTAACGGCCACGAGTTTAAATCTGTATAATCTGGTCAGTCTAACCCAACTAAAAAGTCCGCTCTAGATCCAATACCAGTTATTATGTTGGCTATTCTTAAAAATTTAAAACCGCAACTTAGAAAATAACTTTTATTACTTTTAATATACTTTAAAATATTTAAATGTTCAATACAAGCAATAGACTTTATTGACAAATACGTGGATGGAAAGAGATAACTTTGTCCGTTTATCGCATGAAGAAAAGTGGGCTCACAAAATGAGATTATCTAACTCAGCTTCTAAGGGGTTAACTCGATCATTGACAAATTTGTGTTTAGCTCTTTAGAGCGTAAAGCTAGATGAAAGAGGTGCAATGGGCCCACGTTCTTAACAAGCTGATTTCTAATGTGCCGGACTGGCGGATCTATAGATTGTGTAGCAAGGCTAAATAGAGCTAGGATAAGGTATTGGCTGGATAAGCTGGTATTGTTTACGATACACCATAATAATCTACACCAATATGATAGTACACAACAAGTAAACATAGGGACAGTGTACCATTGGGACAACACGCCTTTATAAACTGTTCACCAAAATGATAGTACACCCTTTAACATAGGGATCGTGTACGATTGGGAAATACACCCTTATAAACTGTACACCACAAGTACTTCAACAAAGGGACAGTGTACCATTGTGACAACACGCTTTTATAAACTATACACCAATATGGCACACGTACTTCAGCATAGCTACAATGTAGCATTGTGACAGTAGACATTCGAGACAGTGCAGTAACGTAACATAGTCCCACATCAACAGTACGCCGTTGTAATAGTACACCACAGTGAATAGTAATAAGCCAGTCTTAAAGGCTGGGTGGTGTAGATTAAAGGCTACACCGTGATGATAGCAGTCAACAAACGTTAACATCAGCGCTTGGATCTATAGCTACCACATTTTACAGCTAAAACCAACGCAAAACTAAGTTGAAGCACGCAACATTCTTGTGGAGATTAATTCGATCTATAAGCACGATCTACACATCTACAGTGTACTGTGTTGGGACTAGTTTAATTTTAAGGGGTGGGGGTGGGAGGGTGGAGAGACTTAATAACACGTTTGCTTTGGACAATGTGTGTTAAGACAATTAAAAAAAAACAAGCTTAAATGGGAGCGCGACCTTTCCCTTCAAGCACAACCCAGGTCAATTAATCCCCGTCCAAAAACTAGAACAGGACAATACCCTCCCGGTGGATTACCAATCGACGCTAAACGTAATTGCGTAAGGTAATGTTAGGGTTAGTATTAGGGAATTTTTTGGATAGTAAAGGCTTACTCTACACTTTCTAGTTTCCAAGTTTTATTTCGTACTGGGTTAACCTGTAGAATGTTTAATAAGTATTCTTGAAGGAAAGGGGATAATTAACATGGGGAGTGGGGTGGGGGTAAATGGCCAGGTAAGGGGGGGGGGGTTGTGGTGGTAATGACCGATGGGGTAATTAATATGGTGTAATATTATAAACCCAGCTTAAATTTAGGAAAAACTCTTGTCTTAAATCTAGGCAACTATATTTGCAACGCTTTTTATTGAGGACTTCTTAGATCTTAATTTTTAATATTGGAAGGGCTTCCAGCAAACACTAGTATTAGGTGTCAACTTGTTTTACTGTTGACTCAGAATTCAGCCTGATGTTCTTTTTGGTATAAAAACGTATCGAATAACCAAACTACATTTGAATGCCAACAAGAAAAAAACCCAACTTAATACCGTCACATTGTATCTATGACAACTGTCACCGTCACATACGCCGGTATAGGGTTCAAGCCAGACGACTCATGCCGAGAGAAATAATTCTGACAGAGAATAGAGATCTACACAGGGTAAGGTAATGCCGGCTAGAATCGATGGCGCAACCGTGTGGTTTTCTAGCACTGAATGGTACCGTGTTCAGACAAACTGTGCTTCTACGTGAAATACAATACACGTAATGGGAATACATTCTTAGACGTGTGTATGAGGTTGTAGCGACGTTGTTTCATATGCCAAGTAAACTTGATAACACATTAGGTTGTGACATAATCTTGTAACGTGTAGAGAGTATGTATCGTATGTAGAGAGAAAGGTGTATCTTGTGTAGAGAGAAGGGTGTATCTTGTGTAGAGAGAAAGATATATCGTGTGTAGAGAGAAAGATATATCGTGTGTAGAGAAAAAGATATATAGTGTGTAGAGAGAAAGATGTATCTTGTGCAGAGAGAAAGATATATCTTGCGTTGAGAGAAGATGTATCTTGTGTAGAGAGAAAGATGTATCTTGTGTAGAGAGAAAGATATATCTTGCGTTGAGAGAAAGATATATCTTGCGTTGAGAGAAGATGTATCTTGTGTAGAGAGAAAGATGTATCTTGTGTAGAGAGAAAGATGTATCTTGTGCAGAGAGAAAGATGTATCTTGTGCAGAGAGAAAGATGTATCTTGTGCAGAGAGAAAGATGTATCTTGTGCAGAGAGAAAGATGTATCTTGTGCAGAGAGAAGGGTGTATCTTGTGTAGAGAGAAAGATGTATCTTGTGCAGAGAGAAAGATGTATCTGTGTAGAGAGAAAGATGTATCTGTGTAGAGAGAAAGATGTATCTGTGTAGAGAGAAAGATATATCTGTGTAGAGAGAATGATATATCTGTGTAGAGAGAAAGATCTATCTGTCTGGAGAGTAAGAAAAAAAATGCATCTCGTGTAAAGAGAAAGAAATATCTCGCGTAGAGAGAAAAATGTATCTAAGTGTTTGGATACGTCATGCTAGTGCTTGTTACATTTAGCCTATCTGTTGTGACAGATGACACACAATTACACCAGCACTCGACTATACGAGTAGGTAATACTAAAGGTTGTATGACACACAGTGAAACACCTGGCCTGGAGAGACCGGGGGGGGGGGGGGGGGGTTGGGGAAGGTGGGGGTAAAAGCTAACATGTCGCAACGGTGTACATTAAATAACGATTACAATTTTTTTCACGCAAGTATCTAATGACTTGTATTACAGCGTAATTTAGATGCTTTCAACTACGTTTATAACAAACTTGACAAACAAAAACGTAGGTAGTAAAGAGCGTTTCTTTTTTTAACAAAACTAAGAACTTAAATTAGTGTGTGAAATGAATTGCCGCAGAACAATACCACTACACCCAGCCAATTGGTAGAGCGCCAAATAAGCAAAAAAAAAAACACCTAAAATAAAACTAAGATGGGAAGAGACATCCGTATGATGTGAAGGAGACAAGAGACATCAAAACAAATTACCTGGCAACTTCTCCTCCTTACCGCCGGCGTTGACCTGTGTTACATTGTAGGACGACATTGTATCCTCCAGGGGGCGACAGAAAACGCGGGAACAAAAGGAGACGGTACAAGACTTATACACACCGAGGTGGGAGTGCTAACACTTTAGGCACTACCACACGTCTGTAACATCAAACTACTGAAGCCACTCTATTCACACAGTTAGCCAGAAACGTAACAAATAATAGTACGTCTTCCCTCTGAGTTTGGTTTAGTTACTGTACTTTACCGTACACGATCCATTCATTAAATACCAAATAAAATTAAAAGATCGAAAGAAAAAATTGCACATCTCAGCACAAAAACGAAGAGAAATAATGTCCAAGATTGTTCACATTTCAAATGTAAGCTCCTATCAAAAGCAGCAGAAGAAAAAAGTTGCAAGGAAACAAAGCATGAGAGTATTCAATACTGGCTCTATAAAGAGTCTACGCCGCTGAGTATATTGGAACTGTGAGCCAAATTTCTGCCCGTGTCAGTTGAACGTCAGCAATCCATACTGCTTGGATTGTGTTGGATACTTGAGCTCGACATGACTAGAGACAATGCCATTTCTGTCTGTGGTGATGTGAAAAAAACCGAAAAAAAAAACAACAACAACCGTAGAATAGTTTTAGAATCGTATGTTTTTCACATGTATCACTGTATGATTGTCACAAGTATGGTGGTATCAATCTACGTTTCCACAGGTATGGTAGTATCACCCTTCGATGTTGGCGAGTATGGTGGTATCACTCTACGTTTTCCACAGGTATGGTAGTATCACTCTATAATGGTTTACAGGTACGGTGGTAGCATCCTACGATTCTGTCAGGTGAAGTGGTATGACAGGAAAACACACCTGTACAAGTCGCGAGAAACCTGACATCTCCAGAACTTGATGCAGAACGAGAAAATGAGCAACAAATCCATCAAAAGATGGAGACATCTCCAGGCAACATAAACCAAACAAACTATGAATGAATCTCCGATTGTAAAGATATACCAGCAGATTGTCTTGCACAGCGCGACCAAAGATTGCTGTTAATATTTAATCCGCGACTACACTTATTTTCCCTGATTTTGAAATCAACTTTAGAAAAATGTTCCACCCCTAGGCACAGTGGAAGCGGAGAATTTTAAATACGCCAACCAGGTCTTCTGATGACTGTTTCCTGAGGGCCATGCTAAACAAGCCACCCCCCTATCCAAGTCATCCAGCAAGTCTCTAGCTCCACCATGTCACGTGCTAGCCCAGCAGTTTAAAAATTCTGTCACACGAGACTCACTCTACCTGAGGCAGAAAGCAAGCAACAGCGGCGACGACCGTCTCTCCCCCCTCCACACCACTTGTTGGCATCAGCGGCACACCCACTCACCCGCAAGACCACAACCATTTTTTCCCTCCCCTCTCTCCAGGTTGCCCACCCTCCACAGCACGACGCCGCGCCGCCCGCGGAAATCGATGTGTCAGTGTCTAATGCCGTCTGATCAATACCGATGAACAGACAATCGGTGTTTTTATTTCACCCCAGGGCTAGCAGTCATGTCCTGATTATGCCGACCAAAAGCGGGGGGCGGGTGTCGGTGGGTCGGGACATTCTCCCCCGGGGGGTGGGTGTCGGAACACCTTACGGGTGTGGTCTGATTATAGTCGAAACACCACTAACGAGAAGGTATGTAACTCAGGAGAGTTCCCATGGAAAGGGACGTAACTCAGGAGAGTTCCCATGGGAATGGACGCAACTCAAAAGAATTTCAAAAGGAAGATACGCAACTCAAAAGAATTTCAAAAGGAAGATAGATACGCAACTCAAAAGAATTTCAAAAGGAAGATACGCAACTCAAAAGAATTTCAAAAGGAAGATACGCAACTCAGGAGAGTTTCAAAGGGAAGGGATGTAACTAATAAGAGTAAATCAAAAATTCCAAATGAAAGGTATATAAGTCAGTAAAAGTCAAGATCTGCAAGTCAGAATAGTTTCAATAGGATAAATAAAATAATATCGCCCCAATAGGGGTGGGGTGTAAGGAGTATCATAAAGGAGAGAGAATGTAAGACGTCAATATGCGGGATATTAGGTCGGAAGTCGGGACACCGACGCGGGGTGCGAGAAAGAATAGCACGGAACCTACCCGACTAATCCGTTCCCCCACCGGACGCATCAATCTTGTCTAACCCCGTAATCAAGTGTGACTCGACTATGTAAGACGCGATACGATAGTATAATCGAGTGAGAGTTCAACACACGGTAGACAACTACGTGGTATCACACAGGACTAGAACGGGAAAACGATACATTAAATTCCTCAAAAAACGGAAAGCTTTTTAGTAGCTTAAGAATGGTATGGGGACGGCATGGCCTAGCGGTAGAGCGCTAGACTGCTAACCCTAAAGTCTCGAGATCAAATCGGTTTCAAGTTAGAACATCCATGAGTCTATTCAGCTAACTCACGTCAGGGAAAGTAAAGACGGCTGGGCATAGTCCTGACCACATTATATCCTTATACATCGAGGTCATTTAAAACAGATGAACTCTACTTGATCTGCCCTATGCGTCTTGGGCACAGACGAGATGATGATTTGGATTGAGGAAGGAGAAGGGGGGGGGTGGAAAGTCGATATCTTACACAATTTTTATTACATCCGTTTATCAAGTCACAAAAAAGTACCACACTAGAATAACGGGTATAATTAAAACAAAGTAGGCCTATTTCGTAGCCTCTGCTTGTAAACCAAGCAGAGAAGATAACGCATTTTACCACATAACTATTCAACTATTCGCCTGAACTACCGTCACATAAACAAGAGGAATTCTCGAATCACAGTGATTTGTTGTCATCCCGAGAGATAGAGAGAAGAAGAAAAAGTAGAACGGATTAACTAAACTAACCACATTATGGATACAGCAACACAAAGAGATTCCATCGCTAGTGTTATGTAAAGCAAGAGAATTAGGTACAGATTCACGGCACCGTCTGGTGTATAATATCCAACTTCTGTTATAGATTGCTCTACGGATTACGTCTTGCGGTATAATTTTTTTTCGTACAAGTAAGACATTTGAAATAGTAATATAGACAGAAAGTATTGGTTCAATTTAAACACGGGTACGTACTAAAGTCCTAGAAAAGGTAGTGATTCACATTGAACAAAAGTCTTAAAAAGCTGGTTCAAAATTTTTGTTGCCAGATAACAAAATTGAATATTTTTTTAACATATGAGAAATGCGTACACAATAATTTCCGGATGTATTAAGGCTAGAAATATTTAAAATAAAAGAATTATTAGTAATATAATAGTAATTTAGCTAGGTCTAACACTTCTAACTTTAATTCAGGTTAGTAGAGTCAGGGTGTGTGATAATAGGGGATGTTATATTGTTTAATGTAAATAAACTACTTGGCTATATCGCTAACCGGTATTGTGTATTTTATTATGGAAAGCCATAGCTGTGACTTTCATTGTTTTACTTTCCCTGGCCACTCCGGCTCAGTTTCTTCCAGGCATATCTTAAGGGACTCGCCCCTCCCCCCCCCCCCCCGAACGAAATGAAATTTATATAGAAAATATATACTTTTAACAGTGTCCGCCCCCCCCCCTCCCCCCCCCCCCCCCGAAGAAAAAAGTCTGGAAGAAACACTGCTCCAGTTGACTTCAAGGAGGGGTTGAGGGCGGTTTTTTTAAATATTTGAATTGATAAAATAAGTAAAAAAGGCTTTTCAACGGCTTATGTTAAAAAAAAGTGTAATCGATGATTAACAAACGGCTTTAAAATTTTAAAATGTAATTATAATTGTATCGCTTGCCATATAAAAAAGTATGATTACATAGACTTTTCAAGTTTATCATGAAGAGATGCTAGAGACCAAGTCACACGTAGCCAACACTGCTTGGTAGCCAAGAAGAGCTATAAGCTGCTTCTCGCTACCGTCGGTGTGTGTATATGCGTGTTAACGGATAAACTAATGCACACATGTACCTGTGTGTGAAGACAAGTATTTTATTGTCTGCAACAGCTTTTTAACTAGGTCGTTAGTGACGTCAGGTAAAGTTAACCGACTGTTACAGGCCTCTCACATGTCGTCACAAATAACAATCCGCCACCGATAGAACAACGTCATAACAGTAGGGTCCAAGGTGGGCGGGGGGGGGGGGGGGGGGGGAAGAGGGGGTGCGGTCAGCACCCGATGACACCAAATCAATAATCTTAAAATTTAAAATTAAAACAATGTTTTACACAGTTTAAATAATAAAATGGAGGAGGGGGTGGGTGAGACTAAACCGAATAATGCAATAAAGTTGTAGAGGGGCGGTGTTACAAGTTCAGTGACAACCTCAGTTACAGCACCGGGTGATGCGCGACATTGTGACGCCACATCGTCATATGGCTCCTTTTGTTCCCTCACCCAGTCTACTTCTATATTTTTTAAAGAAAGACAAAGTTTATGCGACAAATTTCTGAACCACATCCATCCCCAACATAATCAGGTCAGCCCCCCCCCCCCCTACTCGACGCGTGAAGTCTCTAAAACTTAAAGACGATTGCTAATAAAGATAGTACACCTATACCTTGGCAAAACAGTAATAAATATAAGCGACTTTTAAATCGCAAGAATATGCTTTGAAATAAAACCAATCGAAACAATAATAGCAGTGTTAGAATGCACGCATATAGGCTAAAACCCATGGCTACGACTAAATGGTGTTTAGAAATAAAGAACTAAATCGCTGTAAAAAATGGTGTCTATTACAATAAGGTGTAGTAAAAAAAAATTAAAAAAAAAAAAAAAAAAAAAAAAAAAAGCCAGCTTTTTCCGAATGAAAATACCAATAAGGTGAAGGGGTAAAAAGCTGATCAGAAGCAATCGATGGGCAACACATTTTCAATACATCTAACGATCTGGTCTGGGGCTGAGAAGAGATCATTAACACCACGTGACCTGGCTGATTCATCACCGGGGGTAGTCTACATATTTTGGAGGTCTGCTCCTCCCCTATACACCCACTCCATCTCCTTAAAAATCTCGTATGTTCACATTTTCTTAACAATCTCGACCTTCATATTTCCTGCACTAACTCTATTCACCATTTTCTTATATTTTCATATCCCACGTTCACATGTCTAGACAGTTAATCCGATAACCTTTTCAACCCATTCACAATTTTGTCGTTTTCCCCGGCAGTGATCTACAGTTTACATAGTTGACGTAGAACGAATATCATAGTCCGAACTGTAAGTCCCTTATATTAATTTACGATGGCGTCTAAAAGAATGCAAGGGAAATAACCATGAAATTGTTATCGGACTTATCGGAAATATTGTTGTGACAATGTTATTTCTTTAAGATAAACATAAAAACAGCATATAATTTTTTAATATAACCCCCATATCTCCCATATGACCATCCTATATGTAAATAAAAGGTAGTATTTTTAAGGGGTATCAGAAGATAAATCTATGGACATAATAATATACTCAACTAAAGAATAGGTTAAGGATAAAATAAATAACCCTTAAAAAACATACAAAGACTGAGCTTGATGTTAAAGAGTAATACTTATGAAAGATTGTTGTAGCATGTAAGAAAGTCTCTGAATAACGACCATACTACTCTTATATTGTCAGATGCAAAATTTAAAAAGTGGGGTTAAATAGAAAGGTAGTTTTGGATAAGGCAGTCAATTATTTGCTTAGATTACTTCAAAATCTGCATATCTTACAACATTATAGGACTTTTACTTATTTGTATAATAATTGTTGGCTTAAAGGACAATGGTGTTAATGATGAGCCCAATATTATACACAGTTTTTCAATACGTAAATTATTTCTCAAATCGCAGATTATCCAAACTTTATTGTAAGCTGAAAACTAACTTAATCCAAAAATCATGGCTTTGTTACTTTTAACAACAAACAAGAAAGTAATGTCAATGTTGTACAACTTCACTGCATTAAATAGATAAATAGTGGAATGATCTACTTACTATTACTAGATGTACAGGACACTGGTTGCTGATGATTTGAGACCTGGTTTAAAAAATAAAAATAAATTAACAAGTGGGAGGGATTATCTAGAAAAATAATCCATGCTGTAGTTATAAAAAGGTGTGTCTGTGTGTGGGGGGGGGGGGGGGATGCTCTAACATATGTTTGAAAACCTATACTACAGGTTAGTGGTTTTTGTGGACAATGCAGGATAAAAAGTAGTAAAGGCCCTCTGTAGTATTGGCTTATTACATGGAGGACAACCTGACATCAGGACCCTAATGTTCAACATCTTGCACTCACTATTATATGGTTAACATAAGAGTGGCTCATGCACATTAGCTTCCAGTCCCACTCACATGGACACTTGAGATAAGTGGGTTAAGGAAAGATGACTGACTCGTCACTGCTTAAAGAGACACTAGATTTGGTGTCTGGTCTCAGAAGGTAATTTTACATTTTTACAAAACTTTTGTGTGAAAATAAAAATGTGTAAAGCTGAGTGTTAAACGACAATAAGCAACAGACATCTGCTACACCTTCTGATGCGGACAGAGCATTGGTTAGTTATAACATAAATAAATAATTTTTAAAAATCCCACAAAAATAACAACAAAGCTAACCAGCTCTTAAGAACTAAAAAGGATGGTGACATGCATGACTAGTACCTCTAATAATTTAGCTAAAAAAAAAGTAAAGATAAATAAATGCTATGTTAAGTCAAATAAAAATGCATTTTGGTTAGTGAAATAAATGAATTGCTGTTTCATAATTATGCTGGGTTTAGCTTAAACATCTGTCAATAGCAGTAAATTATTGACCAATTATTAATGTCTATCCTATTCTAAGCCTAGCTCTTGATGAGACACCTTGGACTGTGCACAAGTTATTAAACATTAGGGATGGTGGTTGTTTATTATTTTGTTACATCACTCATCAACTTATTGTGATATAAGTAATAATTTTCTTTATAGCAAAATTTCTGCCAGGCCCTAATCAGAATGGTTGCATAAAGAAGCTGAAAAAGACTTGCCCTCATTACCTTAGCTCTGATCTATTGTCTTATCTCAAGTTATACTTATAGCTTAATGGGACATTGGATTCTACTAGCATTAATTGTACAAAGTATAGAATTACTAAATATATTTGTCTCTATCATATGTTTAATAATAACATGCAATTATTTCGATCCATCATATTAACAATACGGAGTTGTCTGGTTTACATATTTGTTAATGAAATGTTATATATTTTAATTAAGTATTTATTATTTTTATTTCAAAGGCCTATTTTACTTACTTTATTTTTAGCAACACAAAGCAACCAGTTAGTGGTAGATTTCATTGGAGAAGACACAAACAAATAATTCCTGGAACTCATTAAACCATGTCAGGTTGTATGGAGGCTAAGTTCATGCCAGTAATATTGCCCTAACTAACCCCTACAGCGCAACATTTATACCTGAAAGTGCTTCTGTACGCTGTAGGTTAAATCTTATACTGCTTTACTGGAATGCCCTGCTATCAAAAGAGGTTTTGTTACACACAATACTGGAGCAATTAGGCCTATATTTTGGCTTTATTATTGTATTATAGCCCATACACAAATAGAACTAGTTACCATTATTGAATAGACCTAACTAAAATAGTCCTACTAATAGTGACATTATATGGTATTTATTACTACTAAACAGCCTGCTAAGCCCTACATATTCATGTTTACTCTAAACATTAAGAAATGACTAGTGCTACATATTGCAGGTTAAGCCCCTAATAAAAAGGCGAGAAGGGTGCGAAAACCGCAGGTCCCATACATTTTTTGTCTTGCATCTTACCCACCCCCTGATACTAGTGCTGGATGGGGTTATAATTTGATGCTGTCTGCAAAAAGCATACCACACCCAATTTACACTTAGATGCAGACTTCAAAGACGTTTAGTTTGTATTGTTATAGCTTTCGTTTTATCTGCTTCTAGATGTGATGATTTATCAACTCCTTTCTGTTGGGTGGAACAAGAATTTGTCTGATATATCGCACTTGAAAATAAAAGCAAGCATTTGTTGTATTGTTGCAAAGAATTTTTTTATTAATCATGCCTGCTTACGGTTAAATTTTTATCATATATCAATTTTCTTGATTTTTAAAAATGTTTATTATTAAAATTACTTAATAAAAAATAAATTATACATAAAATATACTACACTTTCTATATGAACAACATCACAAAATGAATGGAAGGTATTGACCTTAGATTAACAATGTGGCTAAATATTTCTAACAAGATTATATAAACTCACAATGACCCCAAACATGTCTGTCATATTGCTATTGCTCAGGTTATGACCGATGTTTTTATATGTACTAACTCTGACCCTTCAAATAGTAGATTTTCCTAGCACTGACAAGAAAATGTAAGCAGTTGATCATCGGAATAATGATGTTAAGATTTTTTAATATAAAAAATAATCTAAACTAGATCCAGAAATTTAAAATAAAAAAAAGAACGTCACTCGTGATAGACTATATCTAGATCTACTCGATTAAGTTTATAACTGGAGGAAAAACACAGTACCAAAAGCATAACAAATAAAATGTCTAGCATGATTCCACAGGCATGTCTCGCATTTTCAAGCATCACCAATTTACATATCGCAATTAACAAAAAACCCGATGGGGTTGACAGCATTTTAAAAAAGGCATTAAACTAAACTATTTTATTAAACTGGCTATTAAACTATTTGTGACTGTGGTATTATGTAGAAAAGTAGAAAACTATATGTTTGAAAACGCTGACTCAACTGTCTATGAGCTACTTTACAAAGTTTACTGCTTTAGATAATAGATATAGATCTAGATCTAGGCTGGTCTAGACTGAGACTAGACTAACCTGCCTAGAATCTTTGTCTTTTGTTTTGATCCCTTAAATTTTACACAAAGAGTTTAGAATTTAGATCTAGATTCTAGATCTAGATTGAATAAATAAAACAATATTACAAGATTTGTCTTGAAGTGAAGATACTTCAAGATAGGCCTAGAATCCTAGAGTAAAGTTCCACGCGCGGTCACACATAGCGAACTCCCGACTTTCATCGGGCGCTATTTTGTAACCGTTTAACACAGAAACAAACCCAAAGTACTATATTATTCCTCTGCCTTTCTACTCTTAATATGTATCAATCATTTTATATTCCTACGCATTGAATTTGAGATATTCATGTTTTAGTGACGTGCTACTTGCGATATTTTTTTCCCCTCTTTTTTTTTTCCCTGCGGCCATCTGAACCGGCTTGCGTAACGATCGTGTTTTATACGTTTTTATCCTAGTTTAATAAATAAAATAAATATTTTACACTTTTAAACGTGTTGTTGATTGTATTATTAATTAATAGATTTCAAAACCAAATTAAAAACATGTTAATTAAATTAATTAACGACATTAAAAGTTGACCCAGTGATGACTCAAGGGACGCAACTATAATAATCATAACAAAGGGACGTAACAACCATTGACAAGACATAACGTAACATTTGCTTAGATATGCTTGTATGTAGAGACACAAACTAGATTTAGAAGAAGTAGATGATCGAAATAATTTAAAACAGCAGAAAAAAATAGAAATTATACAGATTCTAGGCTTAGCTTGAAATGTAGAGCATCTAGAACTAGGCTAGTCTAGCTCAAGTCGTTGGTTACGCAGCGCGGTGAAACCACCCAAATCGACACCCAAGCTGCGGCCACCCTTATTCACCTATCAGGTTGCTTTATTAGCCTAATCTATCGTATGTACAGTGTCCCGCACATATTGTAGAAGCTATTTATAGTTAACCTAGTTATAAAAAGCTTTGATTGGTTGGTTTATTCATCTCATCCGGGACCTAGTGTTTTTCATACGGGGAACTAGAATCGCCTTCGACGTCATACCTCGAAACTTTAAAATTTAAAAACTCGACTTCCAGAAGGAGAAAAACAAAAGAATTTGACCTGGATATATTTAGAAATGGACAGGTTTACAGCAGATATCGGTAGTTTCGTTTAAAACATCAAAACAAATATTGTACGAAGCGATAAACAGGCGATGACCGCACCGGTGTTTTAACCGCGCGTGGAACTTTACTCTAGATATCTAGATCTAGATTAGATCTCTACTGCTTGATAAAGATTTCAAGTTCTACTTTAGAAATCTAGAATCTAGTCTTAGTAGATATGTGTCTAGAAGGCTGAAGAATACTGAATTAGTAACTACTGATCTGAAGATTAAATCTAGATTAATATCTAAAATTAATCTTCTAACGTCTTTGTCAAGATTAGATTAAAGAAAGATTAAAATAAACAAAGTGGGGTTAAAACAAGAATGTGAAAAATCTCAAAAAGAAGTGGAAACAAAAGAAACAACATACCAGAATAAAAGTCTTAGCTGCTACAAATCTACAGAAGGTAGAATCTAGTGGCTAAAATAAGCTAGTCATTGCAAAATGATAATATTGTTAATAATATGATGGCGTAGGCCTAGCTCACTAGCAGTCAGGATTTTAGTTGTAAAACACTTTACTAAAGTATAGAGTTCGATGTTAGATTGTTTTGAGTGACATCCCCATCGCTGGAGCAACGCATGCGCGTATTTACGTTTACTTCAAGAGAATACGGACTTCCGTCAAACTTCCGCACCTTACACGCACAATTTTATTGAATAAATAAGTAGAATTTCAAAATTAATGTAATTTTTTAAACAGCTAAGACCACAGAAAGAGATTGAAACAAATATAAAGAACATTTCTCATCTGATAACAACAACAAATTATTTTTCATAGTTATCTTAATTTTTGCCTCTATCTGTATCCCGCGATAGCTCAGTTGGTAGAGCGGAGGACTGTAGATGATATCAATAGCGATCCTTAGGTCACTGGTTCGAATCCGGTTCGCGGGAACTTTTTTTAGTTTGGCATTTGATAATATAAAACAAAATATATAGTCTTAGATCTTTCGAGTTAATATATTAACTTTATATTTCCAATGAGGTCAACTTTTTAAAAATGATTGTTTATTAGATATTTTCAGCTAACGAATCAACTAAATCATTCCCCCCCCCTCCTGGAATGGGTATCGTTAGGAGCAGTGGCGTAGCTAGGATTTTTGGGCCCCTATGCACAAATTATTATTTTGCCCCTACGTTAATCTGTAAATTGTGTGTTTTATACGTCCATCGTTGTGTATTTTTACGGAATTATTATGTAGTACCCCGTAGCGTAAAATATTTTTGATTTTATAACAGAGAGTTGAGAGGGGAAGAGATGCAGGCTTGTGACGGTGGGGGTAGAGAGTTTTTAGCGATGCGTATACATTGGCGGATGCCTGATGCAAATCTCACAAAAGAAGCAATGCTCAAGTTTATTTATAGGTTAATTCTCTCAACGGCTTGCCCGACAATACAACAATGCCTATAGTGTTATTAATACCGATGGGCCTTGTACACCCCCCCCCTCCCCAGTAAGAAAGGTTTGGGGGACCTTTTTGGCATTTTTTAAATTACTTCTACAGTAGAAAAGAAACTGGATTTCCGTTTTTAAAAGATTATTTTTATAATATAAATATTAACATTCCTATATAAAAGTTTTTAACAATTTAATTAGGGAAAAGGGTCCCTTTTTGCCTTGGGCCCCTATGCCTTGCTTACCCTAGCTTTACGGTAGCTACGCCGCTGGTTAGGAGGTCTCACTTGGGAAGGGGGGGGGGGGGTGTTGGGAGTTATCGCTGACAGGTGCGTAGTCCTGCAGTCGGCACTTTGCTGGAAGGCGAGAGGCCAAGCAAGAATTATTGGCGTCGATATTTCGTAGATAGCCTTATTTCACACTCGCGGAATTTTTTTTGTTGGTGGGATATTTTAAAAACAAAAACAAAGAAAAAAAAACTTTAGAAATCTTTTGCTTGAACATCCGATATCAGAATAATGCTTTGTTATCTGTATTATGTCATAGCATCCTTTTGCTACCAGGTAGATCTATGACACAAACAGAACAAAATTGACCACCAATACCCGTTGAACGAAAATAGTAATTCGTGCTTGGTTAGGCAAAGAGTTATTTTAAGGATCAAGATTAAGGGAAGTAATCCACTGCTAAAACAAAAAAAAATACTGTCCGCTTTATTTCCCTTGTGTTTAACTTAAATTTTATTAAAAAAAATAAATAAAAAAAATAAAAAATAAAATAAAAGGTCAGGTCAGTAGCTTCACACCGCGGGAGTAAAGGTGCGGATTGCGACGGGTGACACCACACAAGGGGGCCACACCACAACAAAATAAAGATAATTCTAAGTAGAAAGTCTGCTTTTCCAGACAGTACAATGATGTTATTCAGCTTTGTACTGTTACAGTCAAGAGAGTGACACTATTATTACTACCAACAACATGGCCGGAGTTAACAAGATCACAACTGGCCTTACAGGCCTTGCTGTGTCCAAGCATCCACATCAGTCGTTGGGAGTGTTGTATTCAACAATTTTGGGAGTTTTACAGAAAATGCCTAGTAATGCTGGATACCGTAAACATACGGAACAAATTATTAATGAACGTTTAAGTTTAGTTAAATTAGATTGAGATGTATCAAAACTAGAAAGTAAAATCAACTGTGGACAGATTCAAGAAGTTATCAAGCAGGCTGAAAGGGAGTTATCCTTGGCTCGTAAAATGCTGCTCTGGAAACCATGGGAACCTCTTGTTGGTCAAGCTCCACCAAACTAATGGAAATGGCCTCTACCATAGATGTTATAACATTAATACTTTTAATACTTGTTTATAGATACTGCTAGTGTTTTTTTCAGTCAGGTTACAAATGATGTTTATAGAAAATTAGTTATTATAAGTTGTTAGAAAAAGATGTTTGAGTATTTGTGAGTTATAGTAATATGCACTGAAAGTGATGGATGATTAAAATTCTCTTAAAAAGTCAAAAAAAAAAAAAAAAAAAGAAAAAAAAGACACTATTATTACTGTCGGTGACATCAATTTAACCTAAATTAAGTTGGTGGGGGGGGGGGGGGGGGGTGGAGTGGGGGACACTATGAGGTGTCACCCGACTTAGTTACGCCACTGTGTTACTCTGTAATCCATCTGATATGTGCTCAAAATAAATACAACGTTTGAAAGCTAATGAAATCAACTGATCCTAAAGGATGAAAAGAACTGTCTGTGAAATCATACAAAATGAAAATAAAGCCCAAATTACAAGTTGTATGAGAATGTTCTATTACTCAATTACACAAAATGTTACCCACTACCTCATCCAAGGTGATACAATTCTTTAGAGCAGACTTTTTAATCTTAAAATATACTTATTACAATTTGATTACAGAGGAAAGATATTTTATTAATTTTCAGTGGTATTTTGTTGAAATCAGGTAAACTACTTATTGCTCCAAGTGATAAGTTATGAACAAGCTACCTCAGTGTATGAATAAACTATCTTAGTGTATGAATAAACTATCTTAGTGTATGAATAAACTACCACAGTGCATGAATAAACTATCTCAGTATATGAACAATACCTCAGTATATGGATAAACTATCTCAGTATATGAATAAACTACCTCAGTGTATAAACAAACTATCTCAGTGTATGAGCAAACTATCTCAGTGTATGAACAAACTATCTCAGTAAACTATCTTAGTGCATTAACAAACTTTCCCACGGCATGAACAAACGATCTCAGGACATGAAGAACTATCTCAGTGTATGAATAAACTACCTCGGGTCATGAATAAACTACATCAGAGGGAAGGGGCAAGAATTGAAAGGTTTCGTGAGTGGGGGGGGGGGGGGGGTAAAAGGTTAAACACTTTTTTAATAACTATTTTTTCCTTTTCTGTTTGGGGAGGAAGACGGTAGACTTGCTACGAGGAGATGTCTAAAAGAAATACTGCTTACTGATCTTCACGACCCCGAAATAGCAACATGTTCTTCCCCCCCCTCTCTCCTCCCCCCCCCCCCATCGCCAAACGAGGAGACCCCATACGAGAGTGTGACATCACTTATGAACGACTTCAAAATTTGAATAAATTTTGAAAGTTGACTAAATCACCCGACCCACCTCTCTTTACTTTTATTACGTATATACTTTTTAGTAGACCACTTTTAACTTGCGTTTAGGTTTAAGGTTATTAAATTATAATTATGTGAGCACACATAACTGGCGTTATATTTTTTTTAGGCCTAACTCAAAGACGGTGTGTAAAAAAACATTAGAAGTTCTTGCCTAACCAACTAAACAACGGGTGGCTGTGCTGTTTTTTTATATACCAACTTGCCAAGATAAAAATAGAAACTTAGTATTGAAGCTGAAGAAAGTGATTTACAGTAGTGGCTAATGTAAGGGAGAGCACTACCATAGATGGATATTTTCACCGGTTATGGTTCGTTGCTTATTAATATCGATTACGTCTGCAGGGGGACGCAAGTCTGTAGAGACATGAACGCCTTAAATGGATAGAATTCGCAGTCTACTAGGTTTCTATATTTAAATTCAATTGTTGTATTGGAAAAATCCAAGCCTTTATTTGCAGGGGAAATGACTAGGGATTTATTTATAGCTTTGGCAGCTCTTAATTTAAAAAAAAAAATTATGTATTCTAGAACACAGTTAAAGTAAAACAAAAATTAATTTAACCGAAAATACAGCATTTTATATGAGTAAAATAAAGGAGGTTTGTGTGTGGGGGGGGGGGGGGGAGGGAGAGGGAAGGGAGGTGGGCTAGGCAATTTTAAACCACTAACTTTCTTTCTTGCATACGCTATGTGAATGGTAAAGACAGAATTATTTTCATATGTAAGTTGGGGTGTCACAAAAAAATAGACCCCCCCCCCCGCCTAAAACCCTAAAACCTCAGCCTACAACCCTCCTCAAAAATATCTAAAATACGAAATAGCGGTTAAAATTCAATTTCTAACATTACTTTTTAAAATGCAAAAGTGTGACGTCACATTTTCTGACCCCCCCCTTCATCACACATTGTCACAAAACTACTGACCCCCCCCCTTCCCCTTATGAGTGTGACGTCATTGATGGACGACTCCATTGAACGTGAAGTAACTCAGAATATCAATGACAGTGTGCCTGGGTCGGTGTAATCTAAGCAAACATGTTAGATAGACTAGGGTTTTATCACCTGATATCAGCCGGTTCATACCATCAGCTATTACTATTGCCTGTGCGAGTTGAGTTGAAATTATATCTACTAGGTTCTTTATAATCTGCACAATAGAAAAATAGATTTAACACTAACAGCTTCCTCGTTTAGAAATATTACAAGAAATGTTTCGACCAAAGGTCTTCTTCAGCACATAACACCGCCGAAAATTGATAATGTGAATAACACAGTAAATATATAAAATAAGAGAACGTGTTTTTTGTAATAAGTAATGTCTTTAGCTTTACTTAGGTTAATATGTGTGCCTTGGTGGTATGTTTTAGGTGGGATGTGTGTTTGTGGCGGGATATGTATGTGGTGTAGTGGATGTGTGTGTGTGTGTATTTTTTTGTAGTGGGGTGTTGGGGTGAGGGTAGTTTTTTCTCTCTAAGATTAATGTTAAATTAAAAATGAATGTACTGAAACTGAATAAAATAAAAGTACCATTGAAGCTAAGAAGGCTGAAGACTGAAATGTATTAGCTGTGTTCAACTGAGTACGAAGCGCTGTTTTAATACACCTTTAATGGATCCATCAGATATGAAGTGTGGCTGTATTATCTGATACGACAGGCGGATGTGTTGACCATACACCGATAAATGCAACACGCTGTGGTGTTGTTTCCTAAAAAATAAAAAAAAAATACACACAAACACACACGCTATATACCGTATACCACTTCCCTCGCATTATACAACAAATTCAGGCACTCTCACGAGAGCTACATTAATATGATACACTCCAACCTGTCTGGACATTTTTTAAACGACAGGTAAATTCCATCACTTTATAGAAAACCAAGGGTAGCGTCTTTATCAGCCCAAGTAAAGTAAATTACCTTTTCGAATCAGTTCACCATTTGAGTGAATTCGGCATATGAAAGGATAGTGTGGTCAGCATTATGCCTACGCACTTTTACTTCCCCTAACGTGAGTCTGGTACCCATTAGAGCTGGGTGGACTCAGTGGCGTCCTGCTGACACAAACTTGGGATTTGAGTCTTGATCAGTGACAATTATTAAATTGTTAAATTGGATGAAAGAACGTGAATATTCAGTTATGTCAAACAATTCTATACACTATTAAAAAACCCAGTAATTTTGCTGTTATTTTTAGTTTTTTGGAAAAAGCGATATGAAAACAGCAGGCTTGAAACTATGCTCTGTACCACGTTAATACATTTTAACATTGATATGCCGTCTCATATTCCCATCTTGTTACATAATATTGGGCTCTAAATAATAATTTGGTATCATTACTTTTCTATAAATTCTATCATTACCTTTTGTTACATATTTTTTCATTACAAAACATAGCTTTACATTAGCAAATATAAGAAACAGTCTAACAAGTAGATTGTGACAGCACATTGTAAAACGTGACATAAGTTTTTCAAAGGGCAGACAAACATGGACAACGTAATGCTGCCAGCTTAGTCAAGGGACACAAATCCGTCATCAATATGATCGTCATCATTTATTTACCTTGTCAGTTTTATTAATACACACTACAGCAAATTACGGCACATAGCTTGGTAATGTTTTAAACACAATAGCCGAATCCTTATAAGGACATGCGATTCATTGCCTTATAAGGCCAAGGGATACGCCCACTTCTGCGAACGCCTCTCGCACCGGCGTATCAAAGGTCCCATATAAATGCCGAGACTTATCGCAGCTAGTGTATTCGTGTTAGATTTGTCGCCCTTTCCGTAACACCTGCGGATATAAGAATAAAAGAAGAAAAAAAAAGTGTTTAATTAATTAGTTAATTAGCAGATCAGCAATGTGTGACGACGAGGTAGCAGCTTTGGTTGTTGACAATGGTTCCGGTATGTGCAAGGCTGGGTTTGCCGGAGATGACGCCCCCCGGGCCGTGTTCCCCTCCATCGTGGGACGCCCAAGACACCAGGTTGGTTGATGTTTTTAATATGCACACACTGCATTCACGCTCAGATGCAGAGTTCGAATCCAGGCGGGAAGATGAAATCTTAAATGTCTTTTAAGTCAAGAAAGGAAATTTAGCTGTTGGGATCAGGTTTAACTACTGTATACGAATAAAAATTAACTATTGGCTTAGTCATATCACCCCATCAAGTTTGGGATACACTTAGGGTTTTAGAAAGGATTTGATATCTATATAGATACACCAATGAAAAAAGTAAAGTTTCCTTAAAAACCTGAAGGTCTATGGGGCAAGTGAAGTAGAGTTCAGTTGTTTCGGTGACCTCGGCATATGAAGGGATAGTGTAGCCAGCACTATGCCCATCCGCCTTTACAAGTACCCTAACGTGAGTTAGGTACCCATCAGAGCTGAGTGGACTCAACAATGAAGATTAAGACAAATAATATAAAAAGGTGTTGTTGATTTTAAATAAAAAATCAAAATATATGCACGCAGTACTAATTTTAAATAATGCAGAATTATAAAACTTATTTTAATAGTCCAGACCAGTGGTTCTTAACCATTATGTGGGTACCGAACCCCGTCAGTTTCATATGGGGAATTCACCGAACCCTTTGAAATACTCAAATAGTTCCATGATAGAACTGACCATATGATCGTAAGTCATATGAGTCGGGTGTGTGTTTTGACCTCCGCCGAACCCCTGGGTTTTGATCGAACCCAGGCTAAGAAATACTGCTCTAGATCAATAGTCTTACTAGATCTAGTACCAACTAACTAACAAAAGACGATGAAATATTAACACTGCATCTGTTAACGTTTCGATCATTCTTATAATTATTGATAACATGCTTACAACATAGATGGAGTGAAACAATAAATGTCTTAATTTAATAGCTAGTCGATAGTCACTTATGTATGTGTCATCAACATGCAGATCTAGTACTAAGTTAATATCACTCATAGCGCAACTCTAAGTCGTTTAACAACATTGCCCCTTCCTCTGTTTTCTATTGTGTAATCTGTTGTATTAGTGTAACTGTTACTGTCTTTAAAGAGGCATAAAACAACACTGCTAATTGCTTTCCTAGAGCCAGACTGTTCTAACACCATTTAAAAATATTTCACAACAAAAGATTTTGTCAACATTAACATTTTTATTTAAAGCTTATTGAAGTGGAATTGTTGAGCAATAATGGTTAGAGATATGGCCATGAATGCTTTTGTCTTTAGTGCTTGGTGGATTTAAAACTTTAACGGTATAAATATATGTATATACATACATACATATATATATATATATATATATATATATATATATATATACACAATATATAAACCACATATGTATGTATATGTATACATATACATATATATATAGATACATATATATATATACATATACATATATATATAGATACATATATATATACATATACATATATTTATACATATATGTATATATACATATATATACACAAATATGTATATATATATATATATATATATATATATATATATATATATATATATATATATATATATATATATGTATATATATATATGTATATATATACATATATGTATATATGTATATATATGTAAATATATATATATATACATATACATATATTTATACATTTATGTATATATACATATATATACACAAATATATATATATATATATATATATATATATATATATATATATATATATATATATATATATATATATATATACATATATGTATATATGTATATATATATATGTAAATATATATATATACATATACATTTATGTATATATATGTAAATATGTATATATATATATATGTCACGTCACACATAATCACATATTTATTTTTTGAAAAAAAAAAGAGCCTATCTAATTTTTTGCCCCGTTAAATGATTAACCACTTAGATAACACAGTCATCAAAATGCTATCTTTGATTAATCGACTCAGTATAAAACACAGCACACATTCTGAGCACATCTGAAGGCGTGTAACACACAGTTAAAAAAAAAGGCCCAGATATTTTCCCGGTTAACTCCCCTATCCAGTGTTATCAGCCAGGAACGATAACTACGATGGGATCTTACACACTCGTGATATGGAAGGCTCCTGACTGAAGCGTACCATGGAGGGGGCGTAGCAAGTACTGACCTGTTTATCTAATAGACAAGTGTCTGATTATCGCGACATAATGAAATACAAATAAAGAGAAAAAAACCTCGTACGCCCCTACAATGTAGAATTCGTTCAATTATCGTGACTGAAATAATAATAATAAAAAAAAATTAGTCTAATTGTAATCCGGGACTATATGAATGAATGTCAACTAATACTTTATTTATAAATTTAACATTTTGATACATGGTGGCTATAGAGAACAAATGCTATTCACAGCTTGTCAAAACCTTTACATAATTAATTAGAACAATACTTGTAGTTGCATCGTTATGTAGAGCGGAAATATACCCTACAATTTAGGGAATGAAATAATTTGTAAAAATCTCCTCTAGACTAGAAATAAATTTTTTTTTTACATGAATTCTAAAAAGGAGTCTTTACTCATTTTCTATATACCAGTAGGTAAATTTTAATTTCTATATATGACTCGACTTATGCTCTGCCTATGTGTTTCTAAGAGGGTAAAATACCATTTTATTCAATAAAACATAGGACCTATTACAATCTACCCCATATAACAGTATAGAACATTTAAAAAGGCCCATATTTTATAAATATATATCTCTTGGACAGCCCCTAAAACTAAGATAACACAAAAAGGCGGTTTTAAAGATAAAATGTATTGTCATATCTTCACCGGACACGATAATAAACCGTATAGTTTGTAAAAAAGAAAAAAAAAATCCCTGTTATGCGGTTGTGTTAATTTATTCATAAAAATGATTCTAAACAGAACATCATTAATTAAAGTAGCATAACATTGCTCTCTACCACACATATTCACCCCATACAACGCAAACATATAACACATACAATACAAACAAAATTACACTTTCTGCGTAATATCTATCCTGCATTTAAAACTTCAACTTTAGCAAAATACTTGGGTTAAACAAACGAAGGAGAAGTAATATAGTATTGCTCTGTACCGCCACCAATACCATATATAGCACAGCTACTTACCATATATAAAACAGCTACTTTATATAGCACAACTACTAACCCTATATAAGCCAGCTACTTACTCTATGTAACACAACTACTGACTCTATATCAGTGGCGTAGCCAGGATCGTCTCAAGGGAGGGGGGTTCCAATTTTTACCCGGGGACGAACTTTCGATTTGCACCCCCCCCCCTCAAACTTTCGATTTGCACCCCCCCCCTCAAACTTTCGATTTGCCCCCCCCCCTCATAATTTTTATATATATACCGAGGGGTCTATGGGGGGGGGGGGTTGTGACCCCCCTTAACCCCCCACCCCCCTGCCTACGCCACTGCTCTATATAACACAACTAGTTACCCTATATAAACACAACTACTTACCCTATATAACACAACTACAATGAAAAATTCCCACTACCCCTTTTAACGACATAACCTACATACATTGCTTTACCAAAAACTACTCTTTTCCCCAGGGTGTGATGGTTGGTATGGGACAGAAAGACAGCTATGTTGGAGACGAGGCCCAGTCCAAGAGAGGTATCCTGACACTGAAATACCCCATTGAGCACGGTATTGTCACCAACTGGGATGACATGGAGAAAATCTGGCACCACACCTTCTACAATGAGCTGAGAGTTGCCCCTGAGGAACACCCTGTTCTTCTCACTGAGGCTCCACTCAACCCCAAAGCCAACAGGTGAGAGACCTAGTTTCTAGACATTCGGTGTCACCGTCCGTTGCGTTAAAAATAGGTAAAGCATTACGGTTATGGTTTGGATTAGGGTTAGGGTTTGAGTTAGGCAGAAGACTTGCAGTAAACTTGGCATTGTGGTATGGTTAAAGTATGGGTTTTAAATTGATTACGTTGAAATAAGTGTGGCTGGAATTACGATTATAATTTTGTTACACTTTTGGTAATGGCTAGAACTTCAATTAGGGCTAGATTAGTATATTGACTAAGATTTAGATCATGGCTAAGGGTAGTTTCTATAAAAATACGAATAGATAGAAAAGTGTGAGGTATACAAATCTGAAACAAGAGTACCAAACAATACGTTTTTCTATAGTCATGGCCTAGCGGTAGAGAGCTAGACTGCTAACCCGATATTCTCAAGTTTGAATCGGGGTTTAAGTCAATAGAATGCCCCTTAGTCCACACAGCTCTGATGCGTACCTTACTCACGTTAAAGAAACAAAGGCGTCTGGGTATAGTGCTGACCACATTATCTCTTCATATGCCGAGGTCTCTGAAAAAGATTAACTCTACTTCATATGTCCCATGAGTCATCTGCACAAACGTGGAAAAAAAGATAGTCATCCCAGAAGATTTCGTTTAAAACAAAAGCAAATGTTTATGATGTAATTATTTTTAACGTGTTCATCATTGTGATGATCCACAGAGAAAAAATGACCCAGATCATGTTTGAGACCTTCAACTGCCCAGCCATGTACGTGTCCATTCAGGCAGTCCTGTCCCTCTATGCCTCTGGTCGTACCACTGGTAATGATTTTATCGTATCTCTACTGTATTTTAAAACACAATTACAGACGTATTTACATAAGCTATTCAAAAGTTCATTTCATTTTAGTCTCCTCTGTTCCAACAATTTTTGATAGTAGTTCATAAAAAAATTGATATTTTTAATTTTATAAAACGGTATTTGTTTTGCGGTAAGATTTTGTTGATTTAAAAAGAAATAAATCTAAAAACAAACACTCAGCAATATTTTTAAATAATACAGCATTATAAGACCTATTTTTTGTCCTAACCAAACTGTAAACTTAAATTTTACCTTAAGCTGTAACCGTGCTTTGAAGTAGACCTCGATTAGGTATAATTATCCTGAACATAATTCAGCACAGTACTAAAAACTGGAATAGCTGAAAACTATTGCTCATTTCCTTTAAAATCAAGTGTGGCACACAAAAGTAAAGAAAAAAAAAAACAGACAAATATAAACAAGTGTTTAAAAAATAAAATTGAAATATCACCAAAGATAATAAGAACACAATTAACTTAATTAAGAAGTGTGTTTTTTTTATTACTTTAGTTAAGCTATTTTTAAAAATCTACATTTAAACTTTGCGCTTGAACTCAGTTAATATATCAGTCCATTAAAACTGTGCGTCAATCCTAACCCATGTATTGTTGGATTAGGTTTTAACTGTGAGCTTATCCCAACACAGTTATTGTTGGATTAGGTTTTAACTGTGTGCTTATCCCTCCACAGGTATTGTCCTGGACTCCGGCGACGGCGTCTCCCACACCGTGCCCATCTACGAAGGCTACGCCCTCCCCCAC
Organism: Physella acuta; assembly: GCF_028476545.2. NCBI lineage: Eukaryota > Metazoa > Mollusca > Gastropoda > Physidae > Physella > Physella acuta. The sequence goes on along the minus strand of NW_026732630.1, from coordinate 42,957 downwards.
GCCATCATGAGGCTGGACCTTGCCGGACGCGACCTGACGGACTACCTGATGAAGATCCTCACCGAGCGCGGCTACACCTTCACCACCACCGCCGAGAGGGAGATCGTCCGCGACATCAAGGAGAAACTCTGCTACGTCGCGCTGGACTTCGACAACGAGATGCAGACCGCGTCCTCTTCTTCCTCCTTGGAAAAAAGCTACGAGCTTCCCGACGGGCAGGTCATCACCATTGGCAACGAGCGTTTCCGGTGCCCCGAGGCTTTGTTCCAGCCAAACTTCCTGGGAATGGAGACCGTCGGTATCCACGAGACCACCTACAACTCCATCATGAAGTGTGACGTGGACATTCGTAAGGACCTCTACGCCAACACCGTTCTGTCAGGCGGCACCACCATGTACCCAGGCATCGCCGACCGCATGCAGAAGGAGATAACCTCTCTCGCCCCCGCGACCATGAAGATTAAAGTGATTGCTCCCCCTGAGAGGAAATACTCCGTCTGGATCGGAGGCTCCATCTTGGCTTCTCTGTCCACCTTCCAACAGATGTGGATCTCCAAGCAGGAATACGACGAGTCGGGTCCATCCATCGTCCACAGAAAATGCTTTTAAATAGCCACATTGTGATAGTTGAGAAAAAATAGTCTGATTTACTACGAGAATAAACACAAGAAGAACAGTAAAATAAAACAACAAAGAAATAACAGAATGCCGACTATGTTTGTAACCAACCAACACGAAAGCATTATAATTTAATAAAAAAAATGCTAGTGATGCAAAAATATTTCATTAGCCTAATAATTAAATAACTATTAATTTTAAAATTTCGACACAGTAACAAAAAGATGTAAAAATATTTAAACATATTTTCAAGTAATAATATCAAATCATTTATTGTTACAACTCAAATTAAAGTCATACTAAAGTCAAACTTTAACTTCTTATCCAATTGAGAAAAGAAAAACAATAACGCCCGTAGAAATACTTTCTTCTTACTGTCTAAAAATAGCCTGTTCACGTGACAAATTGGAGAGTATTTCTTGAGCGCGTTTTGGTTTATTTTCTTTCACTGACTCTGTACATTGTTGCGTACTGTAAAAAGAAAACATGGTTTGGTTAGATTTTTGTATCGGGTTTTATACTGAAGCTAACACATATATTTATTGACATGTTGCTGAACAAGTAATAAAAGCAAAACTGAAAAACTTTATTAATGCATTTAGTTGTTTTTTCCACGATTTTTAGCATATTAGTTGTTCGTAAATCTTGCCTGAAATTTCAGGCACGGAAGTATGTGATGGAGGTGAAAGGGGGGGGGGGGGAGGTGAGTGTTTAAGAAATGCAACGTAAGATACATGTAATGTTATTTTCAAATTAAAAAAAAACCCAAGATAAAAAAAAAGCATTAAAAATAGCATTTTTTAAAAATTTGAATAACCATTATTAATTTTTAAAAATAAAAAGTAAAAATGCGAATATTATGTTATTAACTACGGTAGTCTATGGAACGTAACTAGGTAATTTATTTAAGATGGAGAGTTGTGTCCCGTCGAGGCTTGGATGAAAACTGACAACCGCGTACATGAAAAGACAACGATAGATTTACTGTTGTTGTAGTCAAAGTGATCTGATAGGATAAACCTGTTGTTAAATATTTATTGAAAAAAAAACAACATTTTTTAAAGTGTGAGTTTTGTGAAACTCAATATTAAAACCCCCCCACTATTTTAACATTTTTTAAAAAGATAAGTCGTGACCTACTTTATGGATAGTCCTGACCTACTTAAATGATAGCTCTGACCTAAATAATGCAAAGTTTCATTAAGTTGGTGGTGGGGTGGGTTAGAATGCTTGATTCAACGATTACTTAACCCACAGCTTTATTAAAACAATATTTTACGAGCAAGATATGACGACAAAAATAATTGCCGGAACACCAGTCTGATGGGTTCTGTAATTAAAAAAACCCTGGATAAACTCAGCATATTTGATGGATATATGACCTCAGGCCACACCTCAACCCCTATCCACATCCAAACGCCAGAATCCATCTTATCCCAGTATGGACTGGTCAGGAAAGACGAAACCTGTGACCGAGACAGTCTTAAAAACCCCGTTACATGGACTAGATATGATGTAATTAGCTGATGGCTGTGGCCTGACTCTTCCCCCCCCCTCTCATGTACTCCCCTCCCCTCCCCCCGGGCGCCATCCTATAGCAGTTGTCAGATTTTCTCATAAGCTATCTATATCCATTCGATCAAACGCCGCTTCCTGTCAAATCAGAATTTATTTGCGATTCTCTTACGAGTGGGGGAAGGGGGGATCTATAGCTATTTTGTATTAGATGGAAAGCGGGGGTGGGTGGGGGGTTGGGGTGTTGGTGGTGGGTGGCTAGGATAACAAATGGATGGTTGGATAAATGGATGGAACTGGGTGGATAGGTGATGGTAGAAAAATGAGATGGTTCGACGTATAGATGTATGGGTAAATGTGTGGAATTGATGAGTGGATGATTGGAGGGATGGATTGACGATGGTTGGATAGACGTATTAATATTGAGATTGGCGGTTGAACTGAACGAAGATTTGGGATAAATAATATAATTAATGTATTCTGTACTTTTCAAAAAGCTGTCCTTACCACTAAATTAGCCTTTGAACAAAAACAAACAAGTTCCCTTTTGCATCATACAAAGTTTCATTCATGTCTTCTCCTAAACTCAAACTAAATGAAACAATATCCAAACATAATAACAACTGAATGGCTTTATCACACAAGAAATAAAATTAAAAACAAAGCAGATTGTTTAATTAATTTAAATTTAACTTTCTATGTATGTTATTGATGGGACAAGGTGGTCGAATGGTAGGGCGTTCGGCTGCCATCCCGAAGGTCTCGAATTCGGATCTCGGATCGGACTTGTGACTATAAGACATCACTGAGTCCACTCAGCTCTGATGGGTACCTGGCTTACGCTGGGCAAAGTAAAAACGGTTAGGGATAGCACTGATCACACCATTCCTTCGTATATCAAGGTCAAGATACGTTAACTCTACTTCATCTACCCAAAAGGATCGCTAGGCCTGAAGAGGAACTTTGCTTACTATACATACATACCTTTTTAAAAATATTCAATTACCCTTATCAAAGACAAGAAGATTGTATTCAAAATCAACAAAAGGTTAACGAACAAACGTGCCCTACTTTCGGTTTCTCCATGCAGGAAGCAGGCTCTATCTGGTACGTTTTTTTTCCCTTCTCGTCCTGGACAAATCACGTGTTCAAAAGGTCATCGATCATTGGAGGATGGTAGCTAAGCAGAAGCACGTGCTGAAAGTAAAAAGATGCCAGGGAGAAAAAAAAAATCGAAGTCCACTTGCCGTCCGCCCAATTTTGGCGTGGTAAAAAAAAAAACTACAGGCCAAAGAGAAACTCTGTTTTTGCGTGGTATAAAGACACCGTTTTTATCGAATCCCTAGCCCCCCTCTTTAAAGATATGGACGAAAGAAAAAGAAACGGTACAATTTGCAGAAGTGTTTTCGTTGGGTAGTGATTTCGGGTAGGATTACAGCGGTCAGCCCTTTTATTTTGGTTAAATCTCGATTGGAACCACGGGAAAAGATAAACCTTCAAATAGGTAAAGATGTCTGGGCTAATGTTTAACCGTAGGGATGCCTGTTTAGATTACGAGATTTGGTGTCATACTGTAGGCCATATTGTGATTCGCATATGGCTGGAGTATCGAGTGCAATAGAACATTGTACATATGTCTGAAATACAGTTTAACTTAACCTAAGACAAGTGTAGAAAACTGTAGATATAGGACATAGCGGTAGGGCGCTAGACTGCTAACCCGAAAGTCTCAGGTTCGAATCCGGGTTCTATCAGTAGAACTTCCCGGAGTCCACCCAGGGACAGATGGGTGCCTAACACAAGTTAGGAAAACAATGGCGGCTGGGGATAGTGCTGACCACATTATCCCTTTGTATGCCGAGGTAGTTTAAACAGATGAACTCTACTTCATCTGCCCCATGCGTCTTGAGCACAATCGGGAAAATAGTTTGATTTTAACTACTTTAGCTAAGACAAGTTTTGAAAATTATAGATTTTAGTCCATTCTACTCAAATTTCCTGCGCGGTTTTCAAGCTCTGCAGAACCTTAACTATTTTTGATTTAGTGAAGGAACGTTAAAATTAATGGGAAGCAAATGATTAATTAAAGGTCATATCAATAATTGTAAGCATTTTCTATATTTAGACTATAATTTACAAAGTGTTTAATTACAGTTTAAATGATTGCCCAAAATGACGCCGTGCATTTATTTAATATATGTCATAATGGTGCTTTGCGAACAAGCACTCACCAGTATCAATACAGGATAATATTAAAAAAAAATTATGTGATGGGTTTTCCATTAAATTGGAGTGATGTGCATTTCTTTAACGATGGTGACGGTCTTTTAATTAACAACAGGGATAACGAAGGTTTAATTAAACATGTGATAATGGAACTTTGATTAACTGAAACTTAAAGTAAACATGGGTTTAATTAACATTTATAGCATAGAGTTATACGAGCCGAATACACAAGAGATAATGAGAGTATCATAAACATCAAATGATAATCTGTTTATTTAAACATCAAAGGATGATCTGTTCATATAAACATCAAATGATTATCTGTTCATGTAAACATTAAATTATTTTCTGTTCATACAAACATGAAATGATTAACTGTTCATATAAAGAAGATGATGGGTCCCTTTCACATTAGAATGATTGGCTTTCCATAACAATCGAATGTCGCTGAGCTAAAAATACCCATGGACTATCGATGGGCTTTCAATTTCTTTAGTTGTAAATTGGCTTTCAATATCCCTGGTCCTTAGATGGTCTTTTAATATCCATGAGCTATAGATGGGCTCTAAATATCATTAGGCCGCCAATAGGCTTTCAGTATCCCTGGTCCTTAGATGGGCTTTCAATATCCTTGGTCCTTAAATGGGCTTTTAAAAGCCATGAGCTGTAGATAGGTTATAAACATATAAACATCTTTGGGCTGCCGATGGGCTTTCCCTGGTCCTTAGATGGGCTTTCAAGCCGATGAATGATGAGCTGAATTCACGAGTCCAAAATTGGCAACATACGACACAGCTGAACATTTTTAAAATCAGCTATGCCAACATCTTGCCTGGCCTGGACTCTTTCGTTTTCTTACACTTCCGGTTCCGCGAACGGGCCTTACACTTCCGGCTTCCCTCTGCGAGGCTGACACTTTCGGTTTCAAATGCAAACCTTGACCCCCTGGAACCTACATCAGAACATACATATCTGGTTTCTTGAGCAGACTTTTACTTCCGGTTCCAATAGTAGACCCTAAACCAGAGGCGTAGCGAGGGGGGGGGGGGGCGCCGACCTTAGGGGGCGCCAAAATGGGTTGGAAAAATAAATTGAAAGCTTGAGAGGGGGTGCAAATCGAAAGTTTGAGGGGGGTGCAAATCATACGTTTGAGGGGCGGGGGGGGGGGCGTGGGGGGTGCAAATCGAAATCTTGAGGGGAGGTTGCAAATCGAAAGTTTGTCCCCCGGCGCCGGGAAGGGTCGCAACGCCTTTGCCTTAAACTTCTGGTTCCACGCCCCTCTTAGTAGAATGCCCATTCCATCAGCGTGATTTGTACTTAAAGTTTCAACTAAAGACCTTACCCTTACGTTTCTAACAACGGGGCCTCACACTTTCTGTTCCGCCAGGAAACCTTACACTTCCGGTTTCATCAATAGAACTTCAACTTCCGGTCCCATAAGCAGCTTTTAGACTCTCAAATCACCTCTTAGACTTGAAGGTCATCACTTAATCTCTCAGGTCACCTAAAATAAAAAAATAAAGATCTGTAGAGCTAATTTAGTAATTTGATATTTGTGTTAGTTTAGTCCTTTCCTTTTTTCATTTATCCATGAAATGATAAGCCTAGCGGTAGAGTGCTAGACTGCTAACCTGAAAGTCTCGAGTTCGAATCCGGGTACAAATCAATTGAACGTCCCTGAGTCCACCCAGCTGAGATGGGTACCTAACTCACGTTTGGGAAAGTAAATGCGGCTGGGTATAGTGCTGACCACATTATCCCTTTATATGTCGAGGTCTTGAAACATGTGAGCTCTACTTCATCTGCCCAATGGTTCGCTAGGTCTAAAGAGGATTCTTTACGTTATGATCCGAAAACTTGTGTTTAGTTTTTAACAAAGTCAGTTGTATAAAGTTCAGACTAGGGTACAGCGATTTCTAGATTGAGAACCACCACATAAGTAACAGTAGTTTTATATCAGAAAAAGCTCGCTTTTTAAAAATTCATAGTTAATTAGGATTCAGATAAATCTAACATATTTGGTACTTTGCGATACTAAGTCAGATTATTACTTATATTTAAAGTAAGACGAAGGTATACCAGAGAAGATCACTGCAAAACCTAAACATGAACGAAAACATAGCCTGGTCGTCAGACATGTTGCAAACAGTGTTTCTTCCAGACTTTTTTCTCCGGGGGGGGGGGGGGGGGGGGGTAAGGGGGGGGCGGACACTGGTAAAAGTATGTTTTCTATTTCGTTCGGTGAAAAGGGGGGGGGGTAGACTTTCTTCTGCAAGCGAGTTTTCATTACACTTTATTCCTACTATCTATTCTATCATATCTAACCAAAAAGAACGAAAACTACAAAACAATATTTAAAAAAAAAAAGCTGCACTTTAACATAAAGTTAAATCAACAAAAGAAAAAACCCATTCTCCAGCAGATCGAACCCTGATCAAAAGAAAACTTCTGTTTCATCCTGGCATCGATCTACCGGATTACCGGAAGAGTCAAAGACGCCGGGGAAGATGCGCAGGAGTGAAGATGTGGGTCAGAGTTTTGTCTCCGTGTACGGAGAATATGTTTGTTCCTGGCAAGATCCTTGCGCAGACTTGCCAGAAAAGCACGAACGTAATTCCTTAAATATATATCAGGTCTATGGTAAGGATGTTAGCAAAACAATGAGACTTAGGATTTGAAATGGATGTCTTTTATAGGAAATAAAAGTCTAAATATTTTGTAAGTTTGGATAGGTAAAAATGAACATCGGGTTTATTGATTTGAATAACGAATTGACAAAACTTTGTATTATCTATTTTGTTTCGTCTTTTGAAATAAATGTTTATAATACTCTTTGACATGATGTCTTGTACACTTTTAACTTACTTTAGTTAATTATCTTTAATGGTAGAGCCGGGATGTTGACAGGTATCGGAGCTTAGGTTAGGTGTTAAGATTCGTGTTGTGTTCAAGTTAATAGGATCATGTACAATGTGTTGAGTGATCTGCATGGAATAGGGCTAGTAAGTAGGTCACCAACCAGTTATAAGGCTCATGCAGGTTTTATTGAGCCGTAGAACTGGTTGGTGACCTACTTACCAGCCCTATAGGCATATGGCCTTTATATATATATATATATATATATATATATATATATATATATATATATATATATATATATATATATATATATATATATATATATATATAAATCCCCTTGAATAGTTTACGAAATCGCTTACCTTACATAGCGGGACCCTCTTGTCTGGGGGCCGTAGTATTGTGGCCTATTGTCGGGGTCGTTCCTTTAGTCCGTGAGATTAGATATATCTCTGGTAAGGCAGGTAATTAAAAGCATCAGAGGCGTAGCGAGGGCGGACCGGGGGTGACACCAAGGCAAAAAAACATTGCAAAATGTACAGAAGAAAAATGCTTTTTGTCAGTTCCATTAATGATTAGTTAAAATAAATAGTCTTTTAAGTACAAATCAACAATTATTACAAGATGGCGGGGGTGACACCATGACGTAAACGTGCTAACTATAGAGAAAACAATGCAACATCCAATTGTATTATTAACAGATTATAGATAAACACCGTAACTATTAAGTCTACCGTGATTAAAGTTTATACACATACACACATATACACACACAGTGCCGGCGCCAGGTTATTTAGCGACCTAGGCAAAATTTAATAAAATGCCCCCTTTCACACAAATTAATTACTAAAACATCTCTAAGAAAATAATTAATTAAATGTGAAATATTCATTTTTTATCAATTCTATACACGTAATAAGTAAACATCAAAATCATAATTTACTTGCCTACTTCGTAATCACATTTTATTGAAATTGTTGCTAAGTGCACGAGTCTACTTTGTACTTTACGACATAGCTCCCTTCCCTCCACACTTAGAAAATTTAAAGTGCTTCCCCCCCCCCCCATGCCGGGAGAAAAAAGTCTGGAAAAAAACCACTGAATCAAATATAAATGTTCTTGTAGTGTTGGGCTCTCTGCAGTCCTCCCAAGGTGAGTTCCAAATCGGAACTTACCTGTTTTAAGCTTGACTGTCTTTAGTTATAATTGTAACATATCTATATTGTGTGATTATGTAACGATTTTTTGGTTTATGAAAAATAAATGGTTATAAATGTTATAGATTCCAGCTTAAAATTGTTATATATGAATCCTTTAGGAGAGGGCGAAAAATGTGGAAATACAATTAATTAGATGTTTAATTTACGACTGTATGTCTACTAAAATTAAGTATGCAATCTATAACGGCTGCTGATGTATTTGGTTTTCAACTTGATAATGATAAAAGAAACCTACCAAACTATTTTGTTTAGAACTTAAGCTCTATATAATGTTTACAATAGCAAATAATACCTTAAATTTGTATTTTTATGTAAGCGGTCAACCTAAGGTGCAGGAATTTGAAATGAATGTAAAGTTAAGCAACGAATTATCTCCCATTTAAAAAATCCAAATACAAAATTTTATTCAAGAGAAATAACTTTCACAAGAATAGCTATATTAACCAAGTGTAACTAAGACATGCTTACAATTTACAATAAAACGATCTAAATTTCATTACGTAATGATTATATCAAATCTTTTAAATTAGCTAAGTAACCTTGTGAAAACAATATATTTTACCTATTGAATACTTAACTGTGGGTTTTGTTTGAAAGTCTAAAAACGGTAGCTTTTTTACGAGATACTTCCATTGAATTTTCATGACATTCTATTAATTGTGGCTAAAAAGTACTCCCATCTTTTAAAATTTTGGATCCCTTAAATTAAGGGACGCATTTGAAAAAATCAAACACGGTAACTGTTTTAGATGTTGCTAGGATTATTGATTAAATATAAAAAAAATATAATTAGAAATAACAAAGTTTACGGTTAGTTATAAATTCCATCCTATTTAATATTATATGTTAATACTTTAAGAGTGGTAATATAGATTCCTAAAAAAAAAACTAAAGATTTTTCAACTAGAGAACGCCTACCCTTCTTTGTAGCGTGTTCCGTATTGAATTGAAATAATCTTACTCACGATAAACTCGACTACTCGATATACTCTACTACATTCACAACACATATTAAACTTCGACTCGATGCTTCAGAACTACGACACCAACTCGCTTAACTTCACCAAACTCTAAACGGTATTCCCAATCAACAACGATTTCACTGGACCTACTACTAGTTTAACAGTCAATATAATTCGATACCATAATACCACAAGAATCAATACTCCCTAACTCCAGAACTACGATACTTCATCAACTGCATTATCAATTCTCTACTACCAATCAGATTACCCTGAACCTACAATTACACGACAACAGCCAAATAAAAATACGACACTTTAACACTTCGATACTTTATACCTATGAAACCATATCAGCAACAGCCTTCCGCCGTTACTCCCAAATCTAAAAGATTCATCAAAATTTACCAAACAAGTACAATACTTTGAACACCTCGTCATTACAAAACTAATTACATCAGGACATATATCTAATTCAAAGTCAGAGAAAAACTAGACTTACAAGCCCTATTAAAATTAAATAACCGTTTAAAATGATCGAAATTTAAATAACGAAATTATTTAATTGTTTTCTACATCAATTATGTGACACCTAAATAAAAAGGCAAAGTGACTGGTAAAAAGCGGCCAGACCGTTCCAAATTAGTGAGGTGGGGTTACATTTTCACCATCGCTAATAAATAAGGGCCTATATAGACCTAATTTTGGGGTGGGGGTGCAACATTGATATTTCGGCCTGGGTTCTACCAATAGATCGCCACTCCTTTTTGATCATAGCGATAAAAACTTTTGCGCCCACTTAGTGGTGGCGCCCTAGGCGACCGCCTAGTTCACCTTGTAGGTAGCACACAAATACACACACAGACATATATATATATATATATATATATATATATATATATATATATATATATATATATATATATATATATATATATATATATATATATATATATATATATATATATATATATATGACGAAGTGCCGCACCCGATCTAGCGACGCAACTGAAATGCATGAAGGCACACACACACACACACACACACACACGCACGCATGCACACACACACGCACGCACGCACGCACACACACACACACACACACACACACACACGCACACATGTATATGGTGTTTACCATCTAGCTTACAGATTGACTAGCTTACAGATTGACTAGTTTTATTTGCACATTCTCGACCTTTTACATCCGTAGATTTCCTCCATTTCCTCGTTGCCCGTGGCAACACGGCAAACAAAACCACTGCTAAAGTGTACATTGGACAAGAAGAAAAAGCGAAGAAGCAAACGCAGGCTATGAAGTGGCACCGCCATGACATGCAAACATCGTTAGCAGCGATATATCAACACGGGTAGATTTTTTTTTCTCTTTAAGGCGTACGCGTGTGGTTCACGGTTTGTTCAAATTTAGACTGACCGCGGTCTGAGGGTTTATCATTACATGCAGGCGTGCTTCGGTGATATTGTTGGAAAAAGGTGATCTTGATTGGGCGGAGTGATTTGGTGAAATAGCAGAACATTAGTCTTTGACGGTCCAGCGTGCTTAGACAAGTCCACGAGTAAATGGGTAATAGGTTTCACGTTACAACTACATTAAGTGTAATGTGTATGGTTAGATTTATTGTGAGATTTAAGGTTAAGGTTAGGGTTAGTTTATATTTGTACAAACACAGTCATAAAACATGGTTTGGGTTTCTAGGGTTAGTATTCGGTTTCTGATTAGGTTTGTTGACATTTTTAAAAGCGAAAATTAGGGTTAGGTCTAGATTTTCGTTTAGATAAGAATACAGTAAGACATATGTAAAAGACTTATACACATTTAAAATGCGAACTTGTATTGCTCAAGGCCACTTAGCCAAAAATAGAGAGATCATTATATCATCGTCAGAGGATTTTTTTTCAAGCAAGAAACGAAAGCTCAAAATCTCGTTAACAATGAAGTTTGTATAATAATAGATCTGTTGTTAGCTAATAAACAGGCCTAACATACATTTTAACTCGTACACCGGAGATTAATTTTGTATGTTGTATATACAATATCATATAAATGTATACACTATGCCATACATAGTGAAAAGGAAAAGATGTTTGCCTATTAATATGCTACATCTCATCAATACAATGAGTACATTTTAGCCACATAAAGGAAAAGGTGTGCCCTATAATAAAATACATTTTAGAACCATAATTAGAATTTACCCGTCATTGCATAACACATTTTTAGCCCATTAAAAGAATTCATATTTGCCCAGACAAATGATACCTTGTAGCCCACAAATAGAATACGTTTCAACACATAGACGTTTTTACATTATATGGTTCATTGTAGCTAAACCGAAAAGTTTCAGGTTTGAATCCCGGGCAGATGAGGTTTGATAGCTGGCGACATCCACCCATCTAGGAGAGAAAACTCCAAAATCAAACAACTGCTTCCTTGTAGCTTGTTCTAGGTTGGACAAAAGCTATGGAAATCCAAAAAGAAAAGCAGTCTGAAATTGGAGTCAATGGCCTCAATGACGAATTACAGGTTGACAAATAATACCTAATTGTGTTGGAGGGAATCCCTTCCAAATTTACAATTAAGGAAGAAGAAGTATATATATAGTACCCCATGTATAAAATAGTACCTTCAACTGTAGTCAATATTCCCCATAAAACTTCAAACACGTTTGGATAGATCCTAGTTAATTAAACAGTGGCAGTTCAGTGTATTTTCAGTCGGAAAAAAGATTTCAAAATTAAAATTTTAACGAAGGTTTTTCTTCGAACGCCATAGAAAGAAACCACACACCACGAAGCAACACATCTTCTAAGTTCCACGACACACATATCTCCCACCCACACATCCTCCCACACCCCCGGTCCCGTCCTGCATCTCACCAACATCCACATTCCACCACAGTCAGCAACATCCATTAGCAACGGCGGCCGTGTATGCTAATTCCTAGGTCGATCACCTACCACGCGCATGGGAATCAATCAATTATTGATCAATGCAAACAATCATTTTATTGAACTCATCAAAGCGATTCCAGCAATGGAGAGGGGACAATAAGGAAGTGGTTGGATTTAATGCTACCAGTATACCATCCGCGTCGCCGGAATTTTACGCCATGACGCGTTTTGGTGTGTATAATTTATAAGCCAATGAAATGACGTGTCGTGTATTTGAATGGACCAACCAATGATTGGACGTGTTGTATACTTAAATGTACTAGCCAATAGACAGGCGTGTTTTATTTTTTATGGAGCTGTGTCAACCAATGAAAGAGACGCACGATCCTGTTGTCATGTTTCGTAATGAATGGTATTTCTTGTGACAACTGTCTCAGTAACTAAAGAAATATTTTAATTATTTTTTTTAATTAAAAAAAAAACTTTACTGTAATATAACACACAACGTCTATTATATACACACTTCCATTCTAATCCTAAAACTATCCACCAATTAACATTGAGTTTTTAAATTATATCCATACCTAATCGATATTAATCGTTGTTATAATTTTCTTACCATTATTTAAATAAATACCATTGCCATAATCGTTATCTTCATCATTATATTTTATCATAAGTATGTGACTGATATATTTTAGCATACAAGTCAATAATTAAAATCTAATTTTTCGCCAAGATAAAATTGTAAAGATACATCACATATCCAATCTTTGAATTGGGGGGCGACGTGATCGAAAAATCCCGATAACTTGATACAGTCAAGTAATACTTAACTGTATTAAAGGTAATTACGTCCAAAGTTACAATTAAGAACGAAGAAGAAGAAGACAGCCTTAAAATATAAATAACACACCACATCCGAACCACAAGCGATCTTAACAAATAAATTTAAAGCTCAAAACACCTTTTCCATCATCATACACGAGGTGTATTTAACTCCCCCCTCTTCTATTTTAACTCACCTTTAAGCTCTAATATACCCCACTCACACATACCCCCATACACTCACACCCTCACACACCCATACCCCCCCACACACACACACCACGCCCTCATCTTTACAACAAAACAACACAAAGCTCGCGTATTGAAATCAATGTGAACACCAAGTGTGAAACGGTGCAACTCTATTTTTCCTCTATTTGTTTAGGCCATTATCGACGGTTCCGCGCATATTTCTCCACCATTCAAAGGCTTGATAATGCAATGTTTGCCCTGTCTTGTTGGGCAAATAGCACAGCATTGAGCGAGGCTGCTCCCCGGCCTAGGCGTGTTGGCGTCGCTCAGACTCAGACTTATCCTTAAACTCAGACTTATCCTTAAACTCGGGCTGAGACTTATCCTTAAACTCAGACTTATCCTTATACTCAGAGTGAGACTTATCCTTAAACTCAGACTTATCCTTAAACTCGGGCTGAGACTTATCCTTAAACTCAGACTGAGACTTATCCTTAAACTCAGGCTTAGACTTATCCTTAAACTCAGACTTATCGTTTAACTCAGACTTATCCTTAAACTCAGACTTATCCTTAAACTCGGGCTGAGACTTATCCTTAAACTCAGACTTATCCTTATACTCAGAGTGAGACTTATCCTTAAACTCAGACTTATCCTTAAACTCGGGCTGAGACTTATCCTTAAACTCAGACTGAGACTTATCCTTAAACTCAGGCTTAGACTTATCCTTAAACTCAGACTTATCGTTTAACTCAGACTTATCCTTAAACTCAGACTTATCCTTAAACTCGGGCTTAGACTTATCCTTAAACTCAGACTGAGACTTATCATTAAACTACCTTATACTAACACTGAAACTGAGACTTATCCTTAAACTCGGACTGACACTTATCCTTAAATTCAGATTGAAACTTATCATTAAACTCGGACTGAGACTTGTACTTAAACTCAGACTGAGACGTATCCTTAAACTCAGACTGAGACTTATCCTTAAACTCAGACTGAGATGTATCCTTAAACTCAGACTGAGACTTATCCTTAAACTCAGACTAAGGCTTATCCCAAAACTCACTTTTACTACCGCTGAAACTGAGACTTATCCTAACACTCTGACTTATCCTTAAGCAGAGACTTATCCTAAACATGAGTCTTAGATGTTAACTGAGACTCAGACTTATCCTTAAACTAAGACTTATCCTTAAGCTGAGACTTATCCTAAACCTGAGATTTAGACTTATCCTTAAACCGAAACTTAGACTTATAATTAAATCCCATTTACACGTGATATCCCATTCTGCCTTACCTGTCTCAGCTATACCTACACCAGTCTGTCTCATTAGGATTTAACCTCTAATCCCGTTTTACAATTTTAAATCCTGTTGTGTCGTAGCTGTCTTGTTCATGACTAGACTTCCATACCCGTAGTTTTGTAGAATGTCTCAAAAAGGCTTATTTTTACACACAAATTACATAATTTTTATCTTGTTTTATCTTCCATGTCTCGATTTGTTAAGTTTATCTCTAGACTAGGTCTAGACTATCCATATATTATCTAGACTGTTTGAAATTCGTCTAGACTATGTTCGGACTAAAATTTCGTATAGACTATGTCCATACAAAGTCTAGACTAAGTATAGACTATGAATATACAGCCTAGACTACGTTTAGACTATGTCCAGACAAAGTCTAGACTGTGTCTAGACTAAGTCTAGACTATGAATATACAGTCTAGACTACGTTTAGACTGTCTAAACAATATTTTGACTATGTCCATATTAATATATACTGTTACTATACTTTATCTTGAGTATAATTAACCTGTTATAAAACTAAATTAAATCATGCTTATAGGAGTGGATACAAAATAAAAATTGTACACTTAGCATATTGAACCATATAGGTAGCATCATTAGCTGATCTCAGTGTTGAAATAAACCGGGAGTGATCTCCCCTAAACTTTCTCGAATATTCTTATATAACTTGAAATATAGACATGATTTTTAATTACTTAAACTTTTAAAAATAGCATAGAATCTCATAGAAAAAAGAATTGCGCACCAAGCGAACGCCAAAACAAAATGTGCATAATAGTGCGCAATATTATTAGTACTTGACAAATTTACATGCGTTTTTTGAGAAATCGAAAATAGCGTAAATTAGTACTTCCGGTCAACGGAAATTACTCAAAATTTGACACAAGGTAGAGAATTAGATCTTTTACTTACATGTGAAATTTCATTTATCTATTTGAAATAGAACTCAAGTTATAGGCTTTTGAAAAATTCAAAGTAGAAAAAGTACCACTTCCGGTTATCGGAAATCGCTCAAAAGTTGATCAGGATCTACGATTTTGATAAAATACTTATATATGAAATTTCATTAACCTAGCTGTAACGGTACTCAAGTTATCGTGTTTACACACAGACAGACACACAGACACACAGACATACGGACAAGATTGCAAAATTATGTTTTTCTGTATCAGTGAGGTGTACAAATTTGTTTTGCACGATTACAAGACTTTCTCTATACGAGAAAGTAAAAAAGTAATTACAGTTTGTTGACTAGTTAGATTGATCAGATTTTGGTAGGTAGGGGCTAGGACTAATTCTTTATTGATAAAGTTTTATTGTTAATAGCTAAAGTTCAGTTAGGTTAAAAAAAATTTAACGATAAAAAGACCTGTGCTCTTTACACAGAGTCGTAGTTTAACAACGGCGTTTTTTTTTTTTTTTTTTTGCAACTCTTGTTAAAGAATGACATCAGTCCTGAATAAAAGAAATTGACGGAGGAGAAGGTCAAGGATGTCTGGTGACAGTGGATAGAAATCCTTAATTAGGGACGTCAATCTACTGCACATGAGGGTGATGATCAGTGTGATACAACTACGAATGGAGATGATGCTAAATGTGGCACATGTAGGCGATGTTGAATGTGGTACAACTCCACATGTGGGCGACGTTGAATGTGGCACAACTCCACATGTGGGTGATGTTGAATGTGGCACAACTCCACATGTGGGTGATGTTGAATGTGGCACAACTCCACATGTGGGTGATGTTGAATGTGGTACAACTCCACATGTGGGCGACGTTGAATGTGGTACAACTCCACATGTGGGCGACGTTGAATGTGGCACAACTCCACATGTGGGTGATGTTGAATGTGGCACAACTCCACATGTGGGTGATGTTGAATGTGGCACAACTCCACATGTGGGTGATGTTGAATGTGGTACAACTCCACATGTGGGTGATGTTGAATGTGGCACAACTCCACATGTGGGTGATGTTGAATGTGGCACAACTCCACATGTGGGTGATGTTGAATGTGGTACAACTCCACATGTGGGCGACGTTGAATGTGGTACAACTCCACATGTGGGCGACGTTGAATGTGGCACAACTCCACATGTGGGTGATGTTGAATGTGGCACAACTCCACATGTGGGTGATGTTGAATGTGGCACAACTCCACATGTGGGTGATGTTGAATGTGGTACAACTCCACATGTGGGTGATGTTGAATGTGGCACAACTCCACATGTGGGTGATGTTGAATGTGGTACAACTCCACATGTGGGTGATGTTGAATGTGGTACAACTCCACATGTGGGCGGTGTTGAATGTGGTACAACTCCACATGTGGGTGATGTTGAATGTGGCACAACTCCACATGTGGGTGATGTTGAATGTGGCACAACTCCACATGTGGGTGATGTTGAATGTGGTACAACTCCACATGTGGGTGATGTTGAATGTGGCACAACTCCACATGTGGGTGATGTTGAATGTGGTACAACTCCACATGTGGGTGATGTTGAATGTGGTACAACTCCACATGTGGGTGATGTTGAATGTGGTACAACTCCACATGTGGGTGATGTTGAATGTGGTACAACTCCACATGTGGGTGATGTTGAATGTGGTACAATTCCACATGTAGGCGATGTTGAATGTGGTACAACTCCACATGTGGGTGATGTTGAATGTGGTACAACTCCACATGTGGGCGATGTTGAATGTGGTACAACTCCACATGTGGGTGATGTTGAATGTGGTACAACATATCTCGAACTCCCATATATGGTAGCATTCGTACGTGGTGTTTGGTATATGTGACGTCCACGGTTTATGAGATATATGATGGCCACTGTAGAATGCATATCTGTTAAATTATTTGACGATCTTGTGCGTTATGTACATACATTTTGATGCACACGGTTTTATGAATATTTGCATTTCTTTGAGCGTGACGTAATACGTATTGGGTGTATGAAGTATCAGATATCCATAGTGGATGTTTTACGTGACTTACAATATGATAGAAATGACGTATGCTTAGCAGAGTTTCTTCCAGGCATCTCTTCGTGGGGGGGGGGGGGCGCTGAGCCAACCCGAAGAAAGTCTACCGCCCCCCCCCCCCCCCCCGAACGAGATGGAATTTATATAGTAAACATATACCTTTACTAGTGTCCGCCCCCCCTCCCCCCATAGAGAAAAAAAGTCTGGAAGAAATATTGATGCTAAGTATGATATATATATATATATATATATATATATATATATATATATATATATATATATATATATATATATATACGTTTTTGACGTAATATTTATGAAGGAATACAATTAAGCTTTATGCACAAGATATCCCGTCTATTCCCTCCACTGAAGTAAGAAATACCTGTTGATCTTATGGAAATATCTATTATATTTATTTTGCATACATACGACAGTAAGAAGGTGCTAGCTGTGTGTGCTTGAGGGTGGGGGTGGGGGGTAGTTGGGGGATCGGATGTCTTTATATGTTTAGGTTTAAAATATTATAGATAAGACGGCAGTTATGATGCGATGTATCATCAGAAACTACCCCAGGATAGAGTAGCGAGGAAAGTATTTTTGACGGCGTATGTCTTAACATACTCCTAGTGGACTCTTGGTTAAATATAACACAGCAACCGAAATCAGCACAACACTTTTCAAACATAATACTCGTAAAAAAAGTGGAATTTTACAATTTGAAAAATATTTTACTAAGAAAGATTATAAAAATTGTTAAGATCGCAAATCACGGAACACTGTGGCCTAGTGGTAGAGCGAGTGGTTGCTCACACATGGGTATTAAGTTTGAATCCGGTGTCTGGATATTGATTTTAACGCAAGCATAAGTATATATTAAAAGAAATGACATACGCTTACTATTTAGTCGACCAACAAGCCGGTTATGGATCTTGCACACTATAAGCAAGATAGAACTAATGATACTCAAGGTTTCTGCTACCAGAGGCGTAGCGACCCTTCCCGGCGCCTGGGGCCAAACTTTCGATTTGCATCCCCCCCCTCATACTTTTCATTTGCACCCCCCCCCCTCAAACTTTCAATTTGGCACCCCCCCTAAGGTCAGCGCCCGGGGACATATGTCCCCCCCCCCCTCGCTACGCCTCTGTCTGCTACTCAGAATAATTAGATGAATACGTTGACATAATAATTATTACATTTTCTATATATTTCCTCTATTCAAGGTTTTATAATTGTGTTTTTAAAATTAAAATGTAACACTTTATTTTCTCTAAAAATGACGTGAATACCAATAATTTATTACAAACATTCCATCACTCGAAATATCAGAAATAAAAAAAAATATCAAAGCCGTTACATAACATTGTTCTGTACAGCACTGTCCCATTTTATACTTTATAACAAAACAATAAACCACCCGCCTTTTGCATAGGTTTTATTTAATATATAAAAAAATTCTCTTTCAGAACTGATGGTTTATGATGTAGATGGGGTAGAGTTCTTCTGTTTCTCTGATTCTGGCACCGTATGGTCAGCACTATGTCCGGCCACTTTTACTTTCACCGATCTCAATCAGGTCCTTATCAGAGCCTGGTGAACTTGGGGTCGTTCTACAAACTTAACTCCACAATCAGTAGCGTAGCGAGGGGGTGTGGGGGGCTGGGGGGGGGGACATATGTCTCCGGGCGCCGACCTTAGGGGGCGCCAAAATGGGTTGGAAAAATAAATTGTAAGGTTGAGGGGGGTGCAAAGTGAAAGTTTGAGGGGGGGGGGTGCAAATCAAAAATCAAAATCTTGAGGGGGTGGGGTGCAAATCGCAATTTGAGGGGGGTGCAAATCGAAATCTGGGGGGGGGGGGGTTGCAAATCGAAAAGTTTTTCCCCGGGCGCCGGGAAGGGTCGCTACGCCTCTGTCCAGAATTCAACCCGGGAGACTACTAGGATAGATGGAAATTGAAGCAGTTTCCGAAATACTCAAACAAAGATGGCGCTATTTGGTGCATGTCCGAAGGATGAACCCAGATGATATCGCACGAACGGCGCTAAACTGGACGCCTCAAAGAAAAAGAAAGCAGAGAAGACCAAAGGAGACGTTGAGGCGTACAGCAAAAAAGCAACTGACTAAGGCAGGTCTGTCTTAGGGGACTGTCAAGACAATTGCCAGGGACCTTCAAAAGTGGAAAGAGTTTTCTGTGGTTGTCCCTTGTTTCTTGACGAGCATGTGCGCAAAACCCTTAATTATCGCGCCATTTTAATGCCATCTTTATAACTGTACACATTATCTGACCTAAGGGTTTGTATTTCCCGCAGGAAGCTGGTTAGAATAACGACCAGATTTTTATTGTTTAACGCGTTTCAATTTTAATTTTGTAAGGGCAGGTGTCAGTGGTTAAAAATAACAGTCCCATTTTTTATGTGCTATATAATATGTGCAGGATCTTTAAGGTGAAAAAAGATGCCGACATGATTTCTTTCAGTCATCTCTCGGGTAGGGGGGGGGGGGGGGGTGGGAAGGGGGGACACTACCAACCCCACTCCTTCAGAGTACGCCCAGCACTCCCTCCGGATAAAATAATATATATATATATATATATATATATATATATATATATATATATATATATATATATATATATTTATATATATATATATATATATATATATATATATATATATATATATATATATATATATAAAGAATATATATATACTTTAAGCATTGTCCACTTCCACCTCCCTCGAAAGTTTTGTGGACCTCCACCGCTCCCTTTGAGAAAATTGCCTGCAAGAAACCCTACATGCCGATCTGAAATTACTTAAA